>NC_134834.1:189119321-189192243 GCF_004210375.1 Tachypleus tridentatus | reverse complement strand
AAAATGCGTATTGCATACATTGTTGGCCTGAAATTGACACTTAAAAATGCTATACTGCATACATTATTGTACCAATAATTGACACAAAATGCTATACTGCATACATTATTGTACAAACTGAGTGACACTCTAAAATGCTATACTGCATACATTATTGGCAAACTAGTGACAGTCTAAAATGCTTATGCATACATTATTGTACAAACTAGTGACACTCTAAAATGCTATACTGCATACATTATTGTACAAACTAGTGACACTCTAAAATGCTGTATTGCATACATTATTAACAAACTAGTGACAGTCTAAAAATGCTATACTGCATACATTGATAGCACTGCAGCTAAGTGACACTCTAAAATGCTGTATTACTGCATACATTATTGTACAAACTAGTGACACTCTAAAATGCTATACTGCATACACTATTGTACAAACTAGTGACACTCTAAAATGCTTTATACTGCATACACTATTGTACAAACTAGTAACAGTCTAAATTGCTATGCAAACTAATTGACAAACTAGTGATCATGACTTAAAATGCTATACTGCATACATTATTGTACAAACTAGTGACACTCTAAAATGCTGTATTGCATACATTATTGTACAAACTAGTGACAGTCTAAAAATGCTATACTGCATACATTATTAGTACAAACTAGTGACAGTCTAAAATGCTATACTGCATACATTATTATACAAACTAGTGACACTCTAAAAATGCTATACTGCATACATTATTGTACAAACTAATGCTTATATTGTGACATTCTAAAATGCTAAACATGCTATTGCATACATTATTGTACAAACTAGTGACAGTCTAAAAATGCTGTATATACATTATTGTGCCACAAACTAGTGACAGTCTAAAATGCTATACTGCTGTATTGCATACATTATTGTACAAACTAGTGACACTGCATCTAAAATGCTGTATTGCATACATTATTGTACAAACTAGTGACACTCTAAAATGCTATACTGCATACATTATTGTACAAACTAGTGACACTCTAAAATGCTATACTGCATACTAAAAAAAATGTACTGCATATTATTGTACAAACTAGTGACACTCTAAAATGCTGTATTGCATACATTATTGGCATTATTGTACAAACTAGTGACAGTCTAAAATGCCATATTGCATACATTATTGTACAAACTAGTGACACTAAAATGTGTATTATTGACATTGTTAAACCCTAAAATGCTATACTGCATACATTATTGTACAAACTAGTGACACTCTAAAATGCTATACTGCATACATTATTGACACTCTACAACTGCTGCATACATTATTGTACAAACTAGTGACACTCTAAAATGCTGTACTGCATACATTATTGGCCTGGAAGCTAGTGACAGTCTAAAATGATGCTATACTGCATACATTATTGTACAAACTAGTGACGAAGCTAGTGACAGTCTAAAATGCTATACTGCATACATTATTGTACAAACTAGTGACAGCCTAAAATGCTATACTGCATACATACAAACTATTAAAAAACAAATAAAAACTAGTGACAGACCTAAAAATGCTATACTGCATACATTATTGTACAAATGCTAGTGACACTCTAAAATGCTGTATTGCATACATTATTGACCAAACTGGTGACAGTCTAAAAATGCTGTATTGCATACATTATTATTGTACAAACTAATGACACTCTAAAATGCTATACTGCATACATTATTGTACAAACTAGTAACAGTCTAAAAATGCTGTGTGCATACATTATTGCCTGTACAAACTAGTGACACTAAAATGCTATACTGCATACATTATTGTACAACTAATTGACACTAAAAATGCTATACTGCATACATTATTGTACAAACTAATTGATACTAAAATGCTATACTGCATACATTATTGTACAAACTAGTGACACTCTAAAATGCTATACTGCATACATTATTGTACAAACTAGTGACACTCTAAAATGCTGTGTGCATACATTATTGGCCTACAAATTAGTGACAGTCTAAAAATGCCATGTGCATACATTATTGTACAAACTAGTGACAGTCTAAAATGCTATACTGCATACATTATTGCACAAACTAGTGACACTCTAAAATGCTGTATACTGCATACATTATTGTACAAACTGGTGACACTCTAAAATGCTATACTGCATACATTATTGTACAAACTAGTGAAAGTCTAAAATGATGTACTGCATACACTATTGTACAAACTAGTGACAACCTAAAATGCTATACTGCATACATTTATTATTGTACAAACTAGTGACACCTAAAAATGCTATACTGCATACATTATTGTACAAACTAGTGACACTCTAAAATGCTAACATTGCATACATTATTGTTCAAAGTAGTGACATTCTAAAATGCTGTATTGTATACATTATTGGCCAAATTGGATTGACAGTCTAAAATGCTGTATTGCATACATTATTGTACAAACTAGTGACACTCTAAAAATGCTGTATTGCATACACTTATTATTGTCAAACTAGTGACAGTCTAAAATGCTATATTGCATACATTATTGGCCAAATTAGTGACACTCTAAAATGCTATACTGCATACATTATTGTACAAGCTAGTGACACTCTAAAATGCTGTATTGCATACATTATTGTACAAACTAGTGACAGTCTAAAATGCTGTATTGCATACATTATTGTACAAACTAGTGACAGTCTAAAAAAAATGCTGTATTGCATGCATACTATTGTACAAACTAGTGACACTCTAAAATGCTATATTGCATACATTATTATTACAAACTAGTGACAGTCTAAAAATGCTGTATTGCATACACTATTGTACAAACTAGTGACACCTATAAAATGCTATACTGCATACATTATTGTACAAACTAGTGACACTCTAAAATGCTGTATTGCATACATTATTGTACAAACTAGTGACAGTCTAAAAATGCTGTATTGCATACATTATTGTACAAACTAGTGACAGTCTAAAAAATGTTGTATTGCATACATTATTTGTACAAACTAGTGACAACCTAAAATGCTATACTGCATACATTATTGTACAAACTAGTGACAGTCTAAAATGCTGTATTGCATACAATATTATTACAAACTAGTGACAGTCTAAAATGCTGTATTGCATACATTGTTGTACAAACTAGTGACAGTCTAAAAATGCTGTATTGCATACATTATTGTTACAAACTAGTGACACTCTAAAAAATGCTATACTGCATACATTATTGTACAAACTAGTGACACTCTAAAATGCTATACTGCATACATTATTGTACAAACTAGTGACATACTCTAAAATGCTATACTGCATACATTATTATGTACAAACTAGTGACACTCTAAAAATGCTATACTGCATACTGTTATTGTACAAACTAGTGACAGTCTCTAAATGCTATACTGCATACATTTATTGTACAAACTAGTGACAGCCCTAAAAATGCTATACTGCATACATTATTGTACAAACTAGTGACACTCTAAAAATGCTGTATTGCATACATTATTGTACAAACTAGTGACAGTCTAAAAATGCTGTATTGCATACATTATTGTACAAACTAGTGACACTCTAAAAATGCTATACTGCATACATTATTGTACAAACTAGTGACACCTAAAAAATGCTTTGTATTGCATACATTATTGTACAAACTAGTGACACTATAAAATGCTATACTGCATACATTATTGTACAAACTAGTGACAGTCTAAAATGCTTTATACTGCATACACTATTGTACAAACTAGTGACAGTCTAAAATGCTGTATTGCATATATTATTATTTCAAACTAGTGACAGTCTAAAATGCTGTATTGCATACATTATTGTACAAACTAGTGACAGCCTAAAATGCTATACTGCATACATTATTGTACAAACTAGTGACACTCTAAAATGCTATACTGCATACATTATTGTACAAACTAGTGACACTCTAAAATGCTATACTGCATACATTATTGTACAAACTAGTGACAGTCTAAAATGCTATACTGCATACATTATTGTACAAAGCTAGTGACAACCTAAAATGCTAGTATACTGCATACATTATTGTACAAACTAGTGACAGACCTAAAAATGCTATACTGCATAAACTATTAAACAAACTAGTGACAGCCTAAAATGCTATACTGCATACATTATTGTACAAACTAGTGACACTCTAAAATGCTGTATTGCATACATTATTATTACAAACTAGTGACAGTCTAAAATGCTGTATTGCATACATTATTGTACAAACTAGTGACACTCTAAAATGCTATACTGCATACATTATTGTACAAACTAGTGACAGTCTAAAATGCTGTATTGCACATATTATTGTACAAACTAGTGACACTAAAATGCTATACTGCATACATTATTGTACCAACTAAGTGACACTAAAATGCTATACTGCATACATTGGCCAAATTAGTGACACTCTAAAAAATGCTTTATACTGCATACATTATTGTACAAACTAGTGACACTCTAAAATGCTGTATTGCATACACTATTGTACAAACTAGTGACAGTCTAAAAATGCTATATTGCATACATTATTGTACAAACTAGTGACAGTCTAAAATGCTATACTGCATACATTATTGTACAAACTAGTGACACTCTAAAATGCTATACTGCATACATTATTGTACAAACTGGTGACACTCTAAAATGCTATACTGCATACATTATTGTACAAACTAGTGACAGTCTAAAAATGCTATACTGCATACACTATTGTACAAACTAGTGACAGCCTAAAATGCTATACTGCATACACATTATTGTACAAACTAGTGACAGCCTAAAATGCTATACTGCATACATTATTGTACAAACTAGTGACACTCTAAAATGCTGTATTGCATACATTATTGTACAAACTAGTGACAGTCTAAAATGCTGTATTGCATACATTATTGTACAAACTAGTGACACTCTAAAATGCTATACTGCATACATTATTGGCCTACAAACTAGTGACAGTCTAAAATGCTGTATTGCATACATTATTGTACAAACTAGTGACACTAAAATGCTATACTGCATACATTATTGTACAAACTAGTGATACTAAAAAATGCTATACTGCATACATTATTGTACCAACTAGTGACAGTCTAAAAATGCTATACTGCATACATTATTGTACAAGCTAGTGACACTCTAAAATGCTATACTGCATACATTATTGTACAAACTAGTGACACTCTAAAAATGCTGTATTGCATACATTATTGTAAAAACTAGTGACAGTCTAAAAATGCTATACTGCATACACTATTGTACAAACTAGTGACAGTCTAAAAATGCTGTATTGCATACATTATTGTACAAACTAGTAACAGTCTAAAAATGCTATATTGCATACATTATTGTACAAACTAGTGACACTCTAAAAATGCTATACTGCATACATTATTGTACAAACTAGTAACAGTCTAAAAATGCTATACTGCATACATTATTGTACAAACTAGTGACACTCTAAAAATGCTGTATTGCATACATTATTGTACAAACTAGTGACAGTCTAAAAATGCTGTATTGCATACATTATTGTACAAACTAGTGACAGCCTAAAAATGCTATACTGCATACATTATTGTACAAGCTAGTGACACTCTAAAATGCTATACTGCATACATTATTGTACAAACTAGTGACAGTCTAAAATGCTATACTGCATACACTATTGTACAAACTAGTGACAGTCTAAAAATGCTATACTGCATACATTATTGTACAAGCTAGTGACAGCTCTAAAATGCTATACTGCATAAACTATTAAAACAAAGCTAGTGACAGCCTAAAATGCTTATACTGCATACATTGTTATTACAAACTAGTGACACTCTAAAATGCTGTATTGCATACATTATTGTACAAAGTAGTGACAGTCTAAAAATACTGTATTGAATACATTATTGTACAAACTAGTGACACTCTAAAAATGCTATACTGCATACATTATTGTACAAACTAGTAACAGTCTAAAAATGCTGTATTGCATACATTATTGTACAAACTAGTGACACTAAAAATGCTATACTGCATACATTATTGTACCAACTAGTGATACTAAAAATGCTATACTGCATACATTATTGTACAAACTAGTGACACTCTAAAAATGCTATACTGCATACATTATTGTACAAGCTAGTGACACTCTAAAAATGTTGTATTGCATACACTATTGTACAAACTAGTGACACTCTAAAATGCCATATTGCATACATTATTGTACAAACTAGTGACAGATCTAAAATGCTATACTGCATACATTATTGTACAAACTAGTGACACTCTAAAATGCTATACTGCATACATTATTGTACAAACTAGTGACACTCTAAAATGCTATACTGCATACATTATTGTACAAACTAGTGACAGTCTAAAATGATATACTGCATACACTATTGTACAAGCTAGTGACAGCCTAAAATGCTATACTGCATACACTATTGTACAAGCTACTGACAGCCTAAAAATGCTATACTGCATACATTATTGTACAAACTAGTGACACTCTAAAAATGCTGTATTGCATACATTATTGTTCAAAGTAGTGACAGTCTAAAAATACTGTATTGAATACATTATTGTACAAACTAGTGACACTCTAAAAATGCTATACTGCATACATTATTGTACAAACTAGTAACAGTCTAAAAATTGCGTATTGCATACATTATTGTACAAACTAGTGACACTAAAAATACTATACTGCATACATTATTGTACCAACTAGTGATACTAAAAATGCTATACTGCATACATTATTGTACCAACTAGTGACAGTCTAAAAATGCTATACTGCATACATTATTGTACAAGCTAGTGACACTCTAAAATGCTATACTGCATACATTATTGTACAAACTAGTGACACTCTAAAAATGCTGTATTGCATACATTATTGTAAAAACTAGTGACAGTCTAAAAATGCTATACTGCATACACTATTGTACAAACTAGTGACAGTCTAAAAATGCTGTATTGTATACATTATTGTACAAACTAGTAACAGTCTAAAAATGCCATAGTGCATACATTATTGTACAAACTAGTGACACTCTAAAAATGCTATACTGCATACATTATTGTACAAACTAGTAACAGTCTAAAAATGCTATACTGCATACACTATTGTACAAGCTAGTGACACTCTAAAAATGCTGTATTGCATACATTATTGTACAAACTAGTAACAGTCTAAAAATGCTGTATTGCATACACTATTGTACAAACTAGTGACAGCCTAAAAATGCTATACTGCATACACTATTGTACAAACTAGTGACACTCTAAAAATGCTGTATTGTATACATTATTGTACAAACTAGTAACAGTCTAAAAATGCTGTATTGCATACATTATTGTACAAGCTAGTGACACTCTAAAAATGCTATACTGCATACATTATAGTACAAAAAAGTGACAGTCTAAAAATGCTGTATTGCATACATTATTATACAAACTAGTGACAGTCTAAAAATGCTGTATTGTATACATTATTGTACAAACTAGTGACAGTCTAAAAATGCTATACTGCATACATTATTGTACAAACTAGTGAGACTAAAAATACTATACTGCATACACTATTGTACAAACTAGTGCAGTCTAAAAATGCTGTATTGCATACATTATTGTACAAACTAGTGCAGTCTAAAAATGCTGTATTGCATACATTATTGTACAAACTAGTGACACTAAAAATGCTATATTGCATACATTATTGTACAAGCTAGTGACACTCTAAAAATGCTATACTGCATACATTATTGTACAAACTAGTGACAGTCTAAAAATGCTGTATTGCATACATTATTGTACAAACTAGTGACAGTCTAAAAATGCTGTATTGCATACATTATTGTACAAACTGGTGACACTAAAAATGCTATACTGCATACATTATTGTACAAACTAGTGACACTAAAAATGCTATACTGCATACATTATTGTACAAGCTAGTGACACTCTAAAAATGCTATACTGCATACATTATTGTACAAGCTAGTGACAGTCTAAAAATGCTCTATTGCATACATTATTGTACAAACTAGTGACAGTCTAAAAATGCTGTATTGCATACACTATTGTACAAACTAGTGACAGCCTAAAAATGCTATATTGCATACATTATTGTACAAACTAGTGACAGTCTAAAAATGCTGTATTGCATACACTATTGTACAAACTAGTGACAGCCTAAAAATGCTATACTGCATACACTATTGTACAAACTAGTGACACTCTAAAAATGCTGTATTGTATACATTATTGTACAAACTAGTAACAGTCTAAAAATGCTGTATTGCATACATTATTGTACAAACTAGTGACAGCCTAAAAATGCTATACTGCATACATTATTGTACAAACTAGTGACAGTCTAAAAATGCTGTATTGCATACAATATTGTACAAACTAGTGACAGTCTAAAAATGCTGTATTGCATACATTATTGTACAAACTAGTGACAGTCTAAAAATGCTGTATTGCATACATTATTGTACAAACTAGTGACACTCTAAAAAATGCTATACTGCATACATTATTGTACAAACTAGTGACACTCTAAAATGCTATACTGCATACATTATTGTACAAACTAGTGACACTTTAAAAATGCTATACTGCATACACTATTGTACAAACTAGTAACAGTCTACAAATGCTATACTGCATACATTATTGTACAAGCTAGTGACAGCCTAAAAATGCTATACTGCATACATTATTGTACAAACTAGTGACACTCTAAAAATGCTGTATTGCATACATTATTGTACAAACTAGTGACAGTCTAAAAATGCTGTATTGCATACACTATTGTACAAACCTGTGACAGCCTAAAAATGCTATACTGCATACACTATTGTACAAACTAGTGACACTCTAAAATGCTGTATTGTATACATTATTGTACAAACTAGTAACATTCTAAAAATGCTGTATTGTATACATTATTGTACAAACTAGTAACAGTCTAAAAATGCTATATTGCATACATTATTGTACAAACTAGTAACAGTCTAAAAATGCTGTATTGCATACATTATTGTACAAACTAGTGACAGTCTAAAAATGCTGTATTGCATACATTATTGTACAAACTAGTGACAGTCTAAAAATGCTGTAATGCATACATTATTGTACAAACTAGTGACACTCTAAAAATGCTATACTGCATACATTATTGTACAAGCTAGTGACACTCTAAAAATGCTATACTTCATACATTATTGTACAAGCTAGTGACACTCTAAAAATGCTGTATTGCATACACTATTGTACAAACTAGTGACAGTCTAAAAATGCCATATTGCATACATTATTGTACAAGCTAGTGACAGCCTAAAAATGCTATACTGCATACATTATTGTACAAGCTAGTGACACTCTAAAATGCTATACTGCATACATTATTGTACAAGTTGGTGACACTCTAAAATGCTATAATGCATACATTATTGTACAAACTAGTGACAGTCTAAAAATGATATACTGCATACACTATTGTACAAGCTAGTGACAGCCTAAAAATGCTATACTGCATACACTATTGTACAAGCTAGTGACAGCCTAAAAATGCTATACTGCATAAACTATTAAACAAGCTAGTGACAGCCTAAAAATGCTATACTGCATACATTATTGTACAAACTAGTGACACTCTAAAAATGCTGTATTGCATACATTATTGTACAAAGTAGTGACAGTCTAAAAATACTGTATTGAATACATTATTGTACAAACTAGTGACACTCTAAAAATGCTATACTGCATACATTATTGTACAAACTAGTAACAGTCTAAAAATGCTGTATTGCATACATTATTGTACAAACTAGTGACACTAAAAATGCTATACTGCATATATTATTGTACCAACTAGTGATACTAAAAATGCTATACTGCATACATTATTGTACAAGCTAGTGACACTTTAAAAATGCTATACTGCATACATTATTGTACAAGCTAGTGACACTCTAAAAATGCTGTATTGCATACACTATTGTACAAATTAGTGACAGTCTAAAATGCCATATTGCATACATTATTGTACAAACTAGTGACAGTCTAAAAATGCTATACTGCATACATTATTGCACAAGCTAGTGACACTCTAAAATGCTATACTGCATACATTATTGTACAAGCTGGTGACACTCTAAAATGCTATACTGCATACATTATTGTACAAACTAGTGACAGTCTAAAAATGATATACTGCATACACTATTGTACAAGCTAGTGACAGCCTAAAAATGCTATACTGCATACACTATTGTACAAGCTACTGACAGCCTAAAAATGCTACACTGCATACATTATTGTACAATCTAGTGACACTCTAAAAATGCTGTATTGCATACATTATTGTTCAAAGTAGTGACAGTCTAAAAATACTGTATTGAATACATTATTGTACAAACTAGTGACACTCTAAAAATGCTATACTGCATACATTATTGTACAAACTAGTAACAGTCTAAAAATTGCGTATTGCATACATTATTGTACAAACTAGTGACACTAAAAATGCTATACTGCATACATTATTGTACCAACTAGTGATACTAAAAATGCTATACTGCATACATTATTGTACCAACCAGTGATACTAAAAATGCTATACTGCATACATTATTGTAAAAACTAGTGACAGTCTAAAAATGCTATACTGCATACACTATTGTACAAACTAGTGACAGTCTAAAAATGCTGTATTGTATACATTATTGTACAAACTAGTAACAGTCTAAAAATGCCATAGTGCATACATTATTGTACAAACTAGTGACACTTAAAAATGCTATACTGCATACATTATTGTACAAACTAGTAACAGTCTAAAAATGCTATACTGCATACACTATTGTACAAACTAGTAACAGTCTACAAATGCTATACTGCATACATTATTGTACAAGCTAGTGACACTCTAAAAATGCTGTATTGCATACATTATTGTACAAACTAGTAACAGTCTAAAAATGCTGTATTGCATACACTATTGTACAAACTAGTGACAGCCTAAAAATGCTATACTGCATACACTATTGTACAAGCTAGTGACACTCTAAAAATGCTGTATTGCATACATTATTGTACAAACTAGTGACAGTCTAAAAATGCTGTATTGCATACACTATTGTACAAACTAGTGACAGCCTAAAAATGCTATACTGCATACACTATTGTACAAACTAGTGACACTCTAAAAATGCTGTATTGTATACATTATTGTACAAACTAGTAACAGTCTAAAAATGCTGTATTGCATACATTATTGTACAAGCTAGTGACACTCTAAAAATGCTATACTGCATACATTATTGTACAAATAAGTGACAGTCTAAAAATGCTGTATTGCATACATTATTATACAAACTAGTGACAGTCTAAAAATGCTGTATTGTATACATTATTGTACAAACTAGTGACAGTCTAAAAATGCTATACTGCCTACATTATTGTACAAACTAGTGAGACTAAAAATACTATACTGCATACACTATTGTACAAACTAGTGCAGTCTAAAAATGCTGTATTGCATACATTATTGTACAAACTAGTGCAGTCAAAAAATGCTGTATTGCATACATTATTGTACAAACTAGTTTCACTATGAATGCTATATTGCATACATTATTGTACAAGCTAGTGACACTCTAAAAATGCTATACTGCATACATTATTGTACAAACTAGTGACAGTCTAAAAATGCTGTATTGCATACATTATTGTACAAACTAGTGACAGTCTAAAAATGCTGTATTGCATACATTATTGTACAAACTGGTGACACTAAAAATGCTATACTGCATACATTATTGTACAAACTAGTGACACTAAAAATGCTATACTGCATACATTATTGTACAAGCTAGTGACACTCTAAAATGCTATACTGCATACATTATTGTACAAACTAGTGACACTCTAAAAATGCTGTATTGCATACACTATTGTACAAACTAGTCACAGTCTAAAAATGCCATATTGCATATATTATTGTACAAACTAGTGACACTCTAAAAATGCTATACTGCATACATTATTGTACAAACTAGTGACAGTCTGAAAATGCTATACTGCATACACTATTGTACAAACTAGTGACAGTCTACAAATGCTATACTGCATACATTATTGTACAAGCTAGTGACACTCTAAAAATGCTGTATTGCATACATTATTGTACAAACTAGTGACAGTCTAAAAATGCTGTATTGCATACATTATTGTACAAACTAGTGACAGTCTAAAAATGCTGTATTGCATACACTATTGTACAAACTAGTGACAGCCTAAAAATGCTATATTGCATACATTTTTCTACAAACTAGTGACAGTCTAAAAATGCTGTATTGCATACACTATTGTACAAACTAGTGACAGCCTAAAAATGCTATACTGCATACACTATTGTACAAAGTAGTGACACTCTAAAAATGCTGTATTGTGTACATTATTGTACAAACTAGTAATAGTCTAAAAATGCTGTATTGCATACATTATTGTACAAACTAGTGACAGCCTAAAAATGCTATACTGCATACATTATTGTACAAACTAGTGACACTCTAAAAATGCTATACTGCATACATTATTGTACAAGCTAGTGACACTCTAAAAATGCTATACTGCATACATTATTGTACAAGCTAGTGACACTCTAAAAATGCTGTATTGCATACACTGTTGTACAAACTAGTGACAGTCTAAAAATGCCATATTGCATACATTATTGTACAAGCTAGTGACAGCCTAAAAATGCTATACTGCATACATTATTGTACAAGCTAGTGACACTCTAAAATGCTATACTGCATACATTATTGTACAAGCTGGTGACACTCTAAAATGCTATACTGCATACATTATTGTACAAACTAGTGACAGTCTAAAAATGATGTACTGCATACACTATTGTACAAGCTAGTGACAGCCTAAAAATGCTATACTGCATACACTATTGTACAAGCTAGTGACAGCCTAAAAATGCTATACTGCATAAACTATTGTACAAGCTAGTGACAGCCTAAAAATGCTATACTGCATACATTATTGTACAAACTAGTGACACTCTAAAAATGCTGTATTGCATACATTATTGTACAAAGTAGTGACAGTCTAAAAATACTGTATTGAATACATTATTGTACAAACTAGTGACACTCTAAAAATGCTATACTGCATACATTATTGTACAAACTAGTAACAGTCTAAAAATGCTGTATTGCATACATTATTGTACAAACTAGTGACACTAAAAATGCTATACTGCATACATTATTGTACCAACTAGTGATACTAAAAATGCTATACTGCATACATTATTGTACAAGCTAGTGACACTTTAAAAATGCTATACTGCATACATTATTGTACAAGCTAGTGACACTCTAAAAATGCTGTATTGCATACACTATTGTACAAATTAGTGACAGTCTAAAAATGCCATATTGCATACATTATTGTACAAACTAGTGACAGTCTAAAAATGCTATACTGCATACATTATTGCACAAGCTAGTGACACTCTAAAATGCTATACTGCATACATTATTGTACAAGCTGGTGACACTCTAAAATGCTATACTGCATACATTATTGTACAAACTAGTGACAGTCTAAAAATGATATACTGCATACACTATTGTACAAGCTAGTGACAGCCTAAAAATGCTATACTGCATACACTATTGTAGAAGCTACTGACAGCCTAAAAATGCTATACTGCATACATTATTGTACAAAGCTAGTGACACTCTAAAAATGCTATACTGCATACATTATTGTACAAGCTAGTGACACTCTAAAAATGCTGTATTGCATACATTATTGTACAAGCTGGTGACACTCTAAAATGCTATACTGCATACATTATTGTACAAACTAGTGACAGTCTAAAAATGATATACTGCATACACTATTGTACAAGCTAGTGACAGCCTAAAAATGCTATACTGCATACACTATTGTACAAGCTAGTGACAGCCTAAAAATGCTATACTGCATAAACTATTGTACAAGCTAGTGACAGCCTAAAAATGCTATACTGCATACATTATTGTACAAACTAGTGACACTCTAAAAATGCTGTATTGCATACATTATTGTACAAAGTAGTGACAGTCTAAAAATACTGTATTGAATACATTATTGTACAAACTAGTGACACTCTAAAAATGCTATACTGCATACATTATTGTACAAACTAGTAACAGTCTAAAAATGCTGTATTGCATACATTATTGTACAAACTAGTGACACTAAAAATGCTATACTGCATACATTATTGTACCAACTAGTGATACTAAAAATGCTATACTGCATACATTATTGTACAAGCTAGTGACACTTTAAAAATGCTATACTGCATACATTATTGTACAAGCTAGTGACACTCTAAAAATGCTGTATTGCATACACTATTGTACAAATTAGTGACAGTCTAAAAATGCCATATTGCATACATTATTGTACAAACTAGTGACAGTCTAAAAATGCTATACTGCATACATTATTGCACAAGCTAGTGACACTCTAAAATGCTATACTGGATACATTATTGTACAAGCTGGTGACACTCTAAAATGCTATACTGCATACATTATTGTACAAACTAGTGACAGTCTAAAAATGATATACTGCATACACTATTGTACAAGCTAGTGACAGCCTAAAAATGCTATACTGCATACACTATTGTAGAAGCTACTGACAGCCTAAAAATGCTGTATTGCATACATTATTGTACAAAGTAGTGACAGTCTAAAAATACTGTATTGAATACATTATTGTACAAACTAGTGACACTCTAAAAATGCTATACTGCATACATTATTGTACCAACTAGTGATACTAAAAATGCTATACTGCATACATTATTGTACCAACTAGTGATACTAAAAATGCTATACTGCATACATTATTGTACAAGCTAGTGACACTTTAAAAATGCTATACTGCATACATTATTGTACAAGCTAGTGACACTCTAAAAATGCTGTATTGCATACACTATTGTACAAATTAGTGACAGTCTAAAAATGCCATATTGCATACATTATTGTACAAACTAGTGACAGTCTAAAAATGCTATACTGCATACATTATTGTACAAGCTAGTGACACTCTAAAATGCTATACTGCATACATTATTGTACAAACTAGTGACACTCTAAAAATGCTGTATTGCATACATTATTGTACAAACTAGTGACACTAAAAATGCTATACTGCATACATTATTGTAAAAACTAGTAACAGTCTAAAAATGCTGTATTGCATACATTATTGTACAACTAGTGACACTCTAAAAATGCTATACTTCATACATTATTGTACAAACTAGTGACACTAAAAATGCTGTATTGCATACATTATTGTACAAATTAGTGACACTAAAAATGCTTTACTGCATACATTATTGTACAAACTAGTGACACTAAAAATGCTTTACTGCATACATTATTGTACAAACTAGTGACACTAAAAATGCTATACTGCATACATTATTTTACAAACTAGTGACACTCTAAAAATGCTATACTGCATACAATATTGTACAAGCTAGTGACACTCTAAAATGCTGTATTGCATACAATTTTTTACAAGCTAGTGACACTCTAAAAATGCTGTATTGCATACACTATTGTACAAACTTGTGACAGTCTAAAAATTCTATACTGCATACATTATTGTACAAACTAGTGACACTCTAAAAATGCTATACTGCATACAGTATTGTACAAGCTAGAGACACTCTAAAAATGCTATACTGCATACACTATTGTACAAACTAGTGACAGTCGAAAAATGCTGTATTGCATACATTATTGTACAAACTAGTGACACTAAAAATGCTTTACTGCATACATTATTGTACAAACTAGTGACACTAAAAATGCTTTACTGCATACATTATTGTACAAACTAGTGACACTAAAAATGCTATACTGCATACATTATTTTACAAACTAGTGACACTAAAAATGCTATACTGGATACATTATTGTACATGCTAATGACACTCTAAAAATGCTATACTGCATACATTATTGTACAAGCTACTGACACTCTAAAAATGCTGTATTGCATACATTATTGTACAAACTTGTGACAGTCTAAAAATGCTATACTGCATACATTATTGTACAAACTAGTGACAGTCTAAAAATGCTATACTGCATACACTATTGTAGAAACTAGTGACAGTCTAAAAATGCTGTTCTTTATACTCTATTGTACCAGCTGGTGACACTCTGAAAATGCTGTACTGTATACACTATTGTCGATACCAGTAAAAATTAGTGATACTTTTAGAAACGTTATACAGGTTTGTCAAAGACAATTCTCTACATTACTTTCGCTTTATAGGATTGTTTGGGATAGTGGCACACGCACCTTTTTGAAGGCCCTATGGCAAGAATTTTTTTGTTATCCTTTCAACATAGTCCTTCCCTACCGCGGAAAGTATGAATGGATTTAAAATGATATTCCACGAAATACTTCACTAAAAACATAAACCGCGGTAGATCTACGGAGTTACAACGCTAAAATCGAGGGTTTGATTCCCCTCGGTAGGCTCAGCAGATATTTCGATGTGGCTTTACTATAAGAAAACACACACATCCATATAAATAGAGAATGGAACCTCTACTTTCTCGCATCTGAAAGATAATTTAATGAACACTGAAAATGTTAAGTATGTTTATCCTTCGACGCTCTTCGGTGATTTTACAACACATTATTTTATTTTTACTTGCATTACAAAAAGTTATTTTAACTGATCCTTCTACGTATCTTACATTTTCTGTTTTATTGATAACCACGCTAGGCCTTTCCAGGTGATCTTGAGACTGTGTGTATATTTTACAAGTTGGATCTGTCTTGAGACTGTGTGTATATTTTACAAGAGGGAACTGAATTTTATTAGACTGTCATTTTGACACAAAAGCGAGTAATTTTACAGAAATTAAAAAAATTAAATAATAGAATTATGAAGTAAGAATGAGAGCACCGAAGAGTAAGAAAACAAGGTAAGTATGGGCGTGTAACATTACAATACTTGATGGTTTTATGACACAATACAATATCAAATTGGGTATAGCCATTGTTCCATCTATTTCCTCTTTCTTTTTTTTGTAACTTTGTAATTGTTCAAACTAAGTGAAGTGTGTGTATACAACTAAATTTTTCTATTGTAAACTTTGTTTCAATAACTAAGTACAGATATATGTATGTAATCAAATTACGTGGCCCTAACGAAATGCACGATATTATTAGGGGGGAACTAATGTCGGAAGTGAGACAGGAACCTCAAATAATCATACTTTGCTTATTGGAAACATTATAACTCTTTAGGGATAAGTCTAAAAATAAAAAAGTGTTAAAACTCCTGATTTATAAAATTTTCAAATTTATTGAGGACTTAGAAAGGATTAGCTACTGATGCAACTCCGTTAGAATCTATAATTGGATCAAAGTTAAAAATATTATTATTTTTAAGTCTCAACAGTAACTGGGCTTTTTATATATGGTCCTGTCCTTCTCGTAACATTTCTTACAGTCATCTCTCGAAATGTTTGTGATTTTGTTGACATCTTTGTTGTTGTTTTTTCTATCTCGTCAGGGTGGCAGCCTTTTCTTTGGCTGGATTAATAACTAAGACTTGTTTAGTATATTCAGCATTACTGTTTCTAGCTTTAGGTCTGTTCTTGCAGTTATGTTTTCTTCTATGGGACAGAGACTTTTCAAGTTTATTGATATAATGTTTACACAATTTTTTATCATTTCCTTTTCTTGAGAGACATATTTTAAAAATTGCACTGTTTCAAGTACAGCCTACGTCACACATAATTTGAGAGCAATGCAAATGTAAATGTCACAACTTATTGTTTTTATTTTCAGTCTGTGTTAAACATTGGCAGTGGTTGCGTTCGTCCTTACGTCTTAGGCACTGACTGTTATAATGTAATTGCTTTGTCCAACACGGAACCCTTGATTCAGATATATAAAACTGAAAACTTCACTTTCAAAGATTAGATAACAGTTAGAACTTAGCTCCAGAGCATCTATGTAATCCACGTTTTTTTTTTATTCAGCTGAAGACTGATTACGCAGCGCGCGTAGTCGTACCCTCACATGTGACATGAAGGCGATTTGCTACTTAACGGCTCACAGAGCGTGCTAGTAATCATAGAATATAGTTACTAATATATTATTAGCCCTTTAGTAGTGTTGCAAAATAATTATTGTTGTTACTTGTTACTATCACGGTTATAAGTAAAATTAAGAAGAGCACTTTTAGCCAAGGTATCGTAATTCAGATATTGCATTTAGATTTAAAAGAGGTGAATACAGGAGAGAGCTATGTCTTTCCAACAAGTTTAATTAGTCAAATTGGCAAATCTGTAGTTTTGTGAATTTTTTGTTTTAATTCTAACTACTTTCTCAAGTACTTTGGTGGCTTGTTACTCTGCAGTCGGATTTTTACTACTCAACAGCGTTTATAAAGTGGATATAAAGTTTTGTTTATGCACAGTTTTCAGTGTTCTTGGGAGTTTAATTAGCATTGCACTTACTACACATCTGGCCCATTCTTCTTCAAGTGTTATCACAATTACGGTATCTTTTATAAGTGTGACCTGAGTTGAGTTAGATGAATTATAAGAGCAGCCACTTTGACCACCTCAAATATATGAATGCCTCTTATTCAGAGCTGTAAATGACAAATCACGTGATCTAGTTTCACGTTTGAGTGAATGACCGCTAAAATTCATAGAACCACCTACCCAGTTGTTCTCCAGTCTGGAAAGTAGTTCAGAATTAGGGTAGGTGGTTCTATGAATTTTAGCGGTCATTCACTCAAACTTGGAACTAGATCACGTGATTTGTCATTTACAGCTCTGAATAAGAGGCATTCATATATTTGAGGTGGTCAAAGTAGCTGCTCTTATAATTCATCTAACTCAACTCAGGTCACACTTATAAAAGATACCGTAATTGTGATAACACTTGAAGTAAGAATGGGCCAGATGTGCAGTATGTGCAATGCTAATTAAACTCCCAAGAACACTGAAAACTGTGCATAAACAAAACTTTATATCGACTTTATAAACGCTGTTGAGTAGTAAAGATCCGACTGCAGAGTAACAAGCCACCAAAGTACTTGAGAAAGTAGTTAGAATGAAAACAAAAAGTTCACAAAACTACAGATTTGCCAATTTGACCCATTAAACTTGTTGGAAAGACATAGCTCTCTCCTGTATTCACCTCGTATTCACCTCATTTAAATCTAAATGCAATAATTGAATTACGATACCTTGGCTAAAAGCGCTCTTCTTAGTTTTACTTAAAACCGTGGTAGTAACAAGTAACAACACCGTGACCCACCTGGCCATGCCGGCCTAACAAATCAGACGCGCCTGCCGCTTACACTAATGGAACTGTGGACGTAATAGAGTTATATCCGACATTTCTGAATTTGTTCGAATCACTCCAGTCAAACCGTTTTCCACCTTCTTGCAGTCTACGTTGGAAAACGGTGTAGGTGGATGGGTTTATAAAGGCACGAGGTATTTTCGAACGACTAGTTATACCAATAGTACAAACGGTGTAGAAAACGTTGCATTACAAAATTAAAACATCTCCTTAAAATACGTAGATAATTAACTCAAATATTAAGCATATTGGGGAAGCCAACGTTAATTTATTGGAGTGCTCTTTTATATATATATATAAAAGGTTTATGACGCCCCCTATAGTTGAAACTGTAGCCTCATTAGAACAAGTATCTTACGTTTTCCGTGGTTGCTGTATGTGTCAATTTCTGTGCATTTACACAACGAAAATTAAAATCTGAACTTTAGGAACTTTTACAGCAACAAGACAAGACGGCCGCCATCTTTAAACACAAATTTATAAACCTGTGTTAATCTAGCTGAAATTATTTTCTAGTCATAGAGGGGAACCACTTAATTTATTGATATTTTAGTTAAATTTCTATTAATAACAAGTTGTTAAGGGTATTATAAAGAGAATTAAAATTTCTTTCTATTCATTATTATTAACATTTACAAACGTCTATAATCAAATCAATAACAAACTGCAGCGACCTCAGTGGCAGGTCTGAATGAAGGCTTACAACGCTGGAGACAAACTAAAGAAAAGTAAAGAGATTACAAACTTCGTTTTTCCAACGTCCATTCGGAATTACAGATAGGTTTCATTGTGAACAATATCCTCTGCTTCTTAAGTTAAAAATAATTTATCTCCAAATTGATATTTAAATTCAAAGTAGACAATGACTTGAATATCACTAGTTTTTTTTACGTCTTCTGATAGCAAAATGCAGGACTTTTTTGGCATTAAATCAGTTTTCATTAATACGATTCTTTTGAATCTCGCGCAAAGCTACACAAGAACTATCTACGCTAGCCGTCCTAAATTTAGTAGTGTAAGACTAGAGGGAAGGCAGCTAGTCATCACCACCCACCGCCAACTCTTGGGCTACTATTTTAACAACGAATAGTGGGATTGACCGTAACTTTATAACGCCCCCACGGCTGAAAAGGCGAGCATGTTTGGTGTGACGGGAGTTTGAACCCGCGACCCTCGGATTAAGAGTCGAGCGCCTTAACGACCTGGCCATGCTGGGCTCGGTTCCTTTGAATTGAGGTTAATAGATACCAGTTAGACTTAACAATTACTGCATGTTCACACAAATAGTGGATCACACCTCTCATAACCACCCCTTTTGTCCAGTTCATACGCTTTGCAATAAAAAGATATTGTACAGCGATCCTATTTTTTGTTTTTGATATTACTCCGAGCTAGATTAGTATATTAAATTAGCTACAATACTTATTAAGCTAATTTAGACTGTGTTGATAGTTTTCGTGTACTGGACACTAAAGATAAAGTAGCTTGTCAGTGAGTTATTCCTGTGTGTATCAGATTGTGTCAAAATGTACAGCATCATTGATAGATTTAAAACGTGACCATGTTTCAATTTTTAGGACCATCATGGCCGATTTATTCAATCTGTATGTAGTTTTAAAATAGTTCTACGATTCGTTTTAGAATTAACTTCTCATGAAAAATAAACGAAGTGTTGATAGAATAGACGACAGATCCTTCAGACCTTTTCCAGCACAGTCGCTGAAACCGGTGGTAACTGTGTTGTACATCCGAGCTTGTGACGACAAGTCGTTCAGACCTTCTCTAGCATAGTCACTAAAACCAGTGATAACTGTGCTGTACGTCAGAGTATGTGTAAACCGGTGCTAACTGTATTATACATCACAGTTTTTGTAAACCGATGCTAACTGTATATTACACATCACAGTTTGTGTAAACCGGTGCTAACTGTATTATACATCACAGTTTGTGTAAACCGGTGCTAACTGTATTACACATCACAGTTTGTGTAATCCGATGCTAACTGTATTACACATCACAGTTTGTGGCGACAGATACTTCAGATGTTCTCTATTTGGTTACTGAAACCGGTCATAAATGAGCTACGTATAAGTTTGTGTTCCTCGTGCAGGGATTAAACTTAGATAATTAACCTTTTAAGCGTCAATATGCTGTTCATTTATCCTCAGGCAACACTCAGAGTTAGATAAGCTATTACATGTAGAGAAATGTTGTGTAGACCAACAAAGTTTGCAATGAAAACAGTTTGATAATAAGTAATATATTTATTTACCGACGATAAAACACTACAATGGAGAAGATAGTGGCTCGCGCCACGTCCCTCTGAACCTTGAGCTTTGAAATAGTAAGTAGTTAATTAACACTGTACTAAGTTTTTATAACTGGTATATCTATAGTGTTACGTTCTGGAGGACGTATATAGACTGCATGATATTATAAAGTGGGTTGGATTTAAGTATTGGGCAACGGAAATCCCGTGAATGTGACATTGGTTTTAACATTTAACAGAACCCTTTAAGACATGTCTTCTTTTCCCCACTTTGTAAAACTGAATACCGGGTCTCGAATGCCGTTCGTAGGAATAGACACTGTACTGGTAAGATAAATTGTACCAGAATCTTTAAGAGATCTTTGAACAGACGCTGTATTGTTAACCTAAACTGTACCAGAATTTAGAATTTTAAACGTGTTTGAATGGACCATGTATTGTTAAACTAAATTGTATCACTGTCTTGTATTTAGGTAAGGAAAGCTCTCGCTCGGTAAATCTAATGTTAGTATTTCACTAGAGATAAATAAACAAATTAATATATATATATATATATATTATTTATATAGTTTTTTAGTACCACTACCATGGCAACTGTAGGTACTACCCAACATTTCTGTACGAAACCTCTGATATAGTGTATCATGACTAAATACAGTGTTTTGGTTATTTTTACTTAAAACTGAACGTTACACTCGTACCAATTCTACACAAGTTTCATTTCTTATGATAATATTCTTACTTTACACCATACAATTTTTGTAGCTCGTGCGCTGTTCACGCGATATGTAAATTTATTTATTTATTTTTAACTTAAATACTGTTTTACGGACTCTCACGCAATTTGATTATGGTAGAATATTCGAAAACTTGAAAACTGCGAACATAAATAGCTACTTATTCAGTGTTTTCTTTCATAGAAAAGAAAACTGACGATATTTTGGGAAAATTAAGATATACCAAATATATAATATACGTTATCTCTGTAGATGGAGCCTCATGAAGTATCTTATTTACTAAAAAATGGTATCAACATAGGGTACCGACTTATTGAAACTGTTTATGCTCATAATAATGCAGCAGAGATAGGGAAAGTACTGGAGTCTGTAATGAGATCAGGAAAACTTGAAAGGACAGACTTGTTTATTATTATAAAGGTAATACGTTTAATATATTGGAAATATTTTAACTTCTTAAACCAGCGTTGTTACAACATATTAAATTATATTCTTTAATCAGCCCATTTAAACGTTTCTAAAAGTATGATAATAAATAGTTTTATATGTTTATATTCCAATAATAACTTTATATGTACATAAATAATTTTATATGCGTAAATTATGTTAATTAACAATTTTATGTTTAAATTATGATAATAAATAACTTATGTGCCTACATTATGTTAATGAATAGTTTTATATGTTTAAATTATGATAATAAATAATCTTATGTGCGTGAATTATGTTGATAAATAATTTTATATCCGTTTAAATCATGATGTTGAGGTATGTTACACATGTTTTTAGAAATAAAAACTAATACTTTTATATCTGTTTTAAATTTATGTTGTCAGTAATCTTAAATTAATACTGCGTTTCCTTTACGCTTTTTACAGCTACCTATGCGAGACCATCGGCGGGAAATGGTGAAGTATTTCTTAAAGGAGTCGTTAAATCGTCTGCAGCTATCGTACGTCGATCTTCTATTGTTGCACAATCCTACCAATGATGAAGTAAGGTTTTCACCAACAATGTGCTACTATCATATCAAATCAACAATTATTTTTCGATCTGATTACTAGATTCACTCACGGAAGGTGTATTGTATAGAGGGTGCTAGGTAGGAAAGGAAGTTAAGGTAGACTGGCGTTAATCTTACTGTAAATAAATGAGTAATGGGGTATTTCAACGGAAGGTGGCATCATTGTAGCGGATTAGTGTGTGGGTGTGTTTTGGGTGTTTTTTTATACCAAAGTTTCATTGGGCTATCTTCTGTGTCCACCGAGGGGAATCGAGCCTCTAATTTTAGCGCTGTAAATCCGTAGAGTTACCGCTGTAACAGTGGGGGACAAGTTGTGGGTTAAACTTGTATATTTGTCGTCACGATGGCCTATTTGCGCTCTGTTTGCTATTGGATTTCGAAACACGATTTTAAGCGTTGTAAGACCTCAGACTTACCAGTGGGCTACAGTTTCAATGTAATGGTTAAATCTGTTATCTTTCAATGTATTTGTGTGTATATATATGTGTTCTGCAAAAGTAATTAAACCCCGGAAGTTAAAATTTAGAAAGCATTATAAATAGGATATATATATATATTTATATATTTGTAATTTATAACCAGTACTTCAGAAAAAAATTACATTTAATTTGCGATTTCCTTTATTGTTTAATTTATTAAATTATTTCTAATGTCTTCAAAATTTATTACAATTGTCTTACTACGCTGAATGTAACGTAATAAAGAAATTATTCAGTTTCATACCTTGTTGAGACCAGCGCGGCCTAGAGTTTAGAATCCTGTTATGTGGACAAGAAGATTATTTTCGAATTGTCGGTTTGTTATAAGAGAGACAGTCAAATAACATTACTTGATTGGAGTGCCCCAAGTGCTAGTTTTCTTGACTAGTTGCATTCATTTATTGAAATTAGAGTCGGTAGGCTTGGGTATATCTTGCACAGCTTTGTGTGGATATCGCAAACAATCAAGCAATTGCAGTAGAAATTGACAATGTACAGGGTGGCCCGTAAGTCCCTACCCATCCATATATCTTATGTATCTAGTGTATCTGTGTACTGTCCCTCATTCTCGCTGCATAATATTATGCACAATACGCTCTACAAGTGTAGGTGGGCTTACATCGCCCATATATCTCTGAAAAAAAAATATATGCGTAATTGAATGTAACATAATAACATATGGATGGGTAGGGACTTACGGGCCACCCTGTATATACACATACTGTTTACTCATGTAATATTTTACTTATTATTTAGATGCCAACGTTTCGTAGACAATCGTTACACGACACAAAATTAATCTTCAAAGTTGAACTTTTAATTTCTAAGTTCCTTTAAAAACAAAACTACTCTTGATTCTCGGCTGTTCAGCCGTCTAGTGATTCTCCAACATGGCTGCAGTAGGCTTAGTTAAAAGTAAATATCTTGTTGAAAAGTAATAATTATTCTACTTTTAACAGGGACATAAATAAAATGTGGATATTTCATCAAGAGATGAATAAACTTTATAGCGGGTGGCTTACATTAATTTCTTTGAAAAGAACTTGTTTGTTGAAAATCGCAAATTAACGCGCGTACGTAATTTATCACGAAAATGGTAACATGGAAAAGTCGATTCTGATAAACTCTTCGCTTGACACAAAACGTGGCAGTTTAACAATAATCTCAAGCCGGCAACAACAACAAATAATGTTTCAAACAATAGGTTTGTCAGTTGTCTACAGTAAGGATTCAGTTACTGTTGGTGGAACCTGGTGTGAGTTCTATACAGTAAAAATGCAGTTACTGTTGGTGGAACCTGGTGTGAGTTCTATACAGTAAAAATTCAGTTACTGTTGGTGGAACCTGGTGTGAGTTCTATACAGTAGGGATTCAGTTACTGTTGGTGGGACCTGGTGTGAGTTCTATACAGTAAGGATTCAGTTACTGTTGGTGGGACCTGGCGTGAGTTCTGTACAGTAAGGATTCAGTTACTCTTGGTGAGACCTGGCGTGAGTTCTATACAGTAAGGATTCAGTTACTGTTGGTGAGATCTGGTGTGGGGTATATACAGTAAGGATTCAGTTACTGTTGGTGAGACCTGGCGTGAGTTCTGTACAGTAAGGATTCAGTTACTGTTGGTGAGATGTGGTGTGAGGTATATACAGTAAGGATTCAGTTACTGTTGGTGAGATCTGGTGTGAGGTATATACAGTAAGGATTCAGTTACTGTTGGTGGAACCTGGTGTGAGTTCTATACAGTAGGGATTCAGTTACTGTTGGTGGGACCTGGTGTGAGTTCTATACATTAAGGATTCAGTTACTGTTGGTGGGACCTGGCGTGAGTTCTGTACAGTAAGGATTCAGTTACTCTTGGTGAGACCCGGCGTGAGTTCTGTACAGTAAGGATTCAGTTACTGTTGGTGAGACCTGGCGTGAGTTCTGTACAGTAAGGATTCAGTTACTGTTGGTGAGACCTGGCGTGAGTTCTGTACAGTAAGGATTCAGTTACTCTTGGTGAGACCTGGCGTGAGTTCTATACAGTAAGGATTCAGTTACTGTTGGTGAGATCTGGTGTGAGGTATATACAGTAAGGATTCAGTTACTGTTGGTGAGACCTGGCGTGAGTTCTGTACAGTAGGGATTCAGTTACTGTTGGTGGGACCTGGTGTGAGTTATATACAGTAAGGATTCAGTTACTGTTGGTGGGACCTGGTGTGAGTTATATACAGTAAGGATTCAGTTACTGTTGGTGAGATCTGGTGTGAGGTATATAAAGTAAGGATTCAGTTACTGTTGGTGAGATCTGGTGTGAGGTATATAAAGTAAGGATTCAGTTACTGTTGGTGGAACCTGGTGTGAGTTCTGTACAGTAAGGATTCAGTTACTGTTGGTGAGATCTGGTGTGAGGTATATACAGTAAGGATTCAGTTACTGTTGGTGGAACCTGGTGTGAGTTCTGTACAGTAAGGATTCAGTTACTGTTGGTGAGACCTGGCGTGAGTTGTCTACAACAAAACTTTCTTTTCTGCTGGATTTCGCTATTAGTAAATTGTCAAATATGAGAGTAAACTTATCAAACATGACGTCAGTATCTTTTATCTACAATTAGAAAACTTAGTTTTGTTTTAGCGTAAAGCTACACAATAGGCTCTTTGCACTGTGTTCATCGAGGGGATTGAACCATGTATTGTAGCGTTACGAGCTCTTAAGCTTATTACTAAGTCACATGAAGATAGAAGATGTCCCCCTAACTTCGTAGAATATTTTTCACGAGCTTAACACACGACTTTCCGTTTGCAACTGAGAGACTGAGTATTCGTGAAATATATTTGACATTGTTATTGTTACAATAGTGACTAATTGTACTATAGAAGAGGTTCGTTACGGAGATAATTTATCTGAGTGTCCTTATCTGTATATTTCATATCACTGGCAGAAAGCTTCTGAAGACCCGACAACACCAGGGGGTTGTGTTGATACCAACGAAGACGACCTTATTCAAACTTGGAAGGTAAGTTAACGTTTCGGTCGAAATAGATAGATATGTCGTTTTATTGAATCAGATACCAGTAAAGAGTTTTAAAATAAAAACAAATAATTATTTTTGTTACGTGTAGGGCATGGAAGACGCCTTTCAGTGCGGAATGACAAAGGCAATTGGACTTTCTAACTTTAACCTCGAACGGATCCAGCTGATACGACAGAAAGGTAGAATCAAGCCTGCCAACGTACAGGTGTGAAAAAACCTTTATTTTGTGAACATTTAGGAAGAATAACTGTGATAAATTATTATAATCCTTTGGTTTATCCATAGATTCTCGGGCCGGCATGGCCAGGTGTTTCATGCCGAGAACGTCCACATTTCATCTCGCAAGATTTTTCCTACTGCTTGTTAAAGTAGAGAATGGGCCTCAGCACGGCCAGGTGCTTTGGACGCTCAACTCGTGATTTGAGGGTCGTGGGATTGAATCCCCGTCGCACCAAACACACTCGTTCTTTCAGCCGTGGGGGCGTCATAATGTGACGGTTAGTCCCACTATTCGTTGATAAAAGAGTAACCCAAGAGTTGGCGGTGGGTGGTGATGACTAGCTGTCTTCCATCTACTCTTGCACTGCTAAAGTAGAGGCGGCTAACGCAGATAGCCCTTGTGTGGGTTTGCGCGAAATTCGAGACACAAACAATGATTTAGTAGTTTCAATACTCATATATTATAATATATATATATATAATAAAAGTTATTATTATTTCTAGTATATTTAGAATGAAAAAAAAAGGCTTCCTTTGCTTCGGTGTTTAACATCTTAACACGATGCCCACGTTGGTCCTGATAAAAAAAAAAACAGTTCAGGGTGTGAAAACTACAAATTAAGAATATTTCTGTTAAAATTATCTTACACGCACACACACACACACACATGCACACATTTACTAGGAAAGTCCCACAACAGACCATAGATGAAATCATAATTTATCGGATAGGTCCAAGATTCGAGACCCAATTTGCCGCCATATACGCTCTGCGCTTTCGACCTTGTGTTGTTATGGCTGTAAAAACCTAGTATCGCTATTTGGTTAAGAGTAGATGCATAGGCGGCAAATGCTGTTCATTGTTTGCCCTTTCTCTAGTCACTATCCCTAAAATAATATGACATGCCATGTTCCATACTTTAAATTTAAGGATCTCTGACCTGGTCATTTGATCTCACGTGTCGCACAAGATGTAGTTTAGGTTGAAAACACCAAGACGAAACACCACCTGAAAAAATGAATTACGAGACCAGCTTATTTTGTAAAGTAGAGGTTTTGTTGTTGTTGATAGATTCGGTGGATTTACTCTCAAGGAAATTCACAAGTAAAGTATAGCTTTTGACATAAAATATAATAGCAACAAAACTTTTTACGACTACACAGACTCATACTAGCTCCAAGCAAGTGTCCACTTTTACCGGCTGGCTGATTTCCCTTGCTACTAGCTACAACAAGAATATCAAACTGCCAGAAGGGCATCATTGTTGTATGTCTAGCGCTGAAATGGTACCAGCAGATGTTACATCTATACGGACGGTTCTATAGCAGACACGAGTTTCTCTTCAACATTATGTCAGTTTTCTCAAAATTTCATATAGATTACTTCTGTTTAACATCACCAGAAATGACCCAAGAACTCTATTTTTAAGTTACCTTTTTCTTAACTACATGTTTTTTGGTTTTAAATCATTAGTGACGGTCCGGTTTAATGTTACATTTAATCTGAAGGTAAATACAAAATTTGTATATCAAACAAAACTCGTTACACTGTCGTTTAGCGCATCAATTCACTTGGAATGGTAAGTTTGTGAGCTTATAACGCAACAGAGGTCAGAGTGACTGATTTAGAGTGCGCCTTTACGACAGAGGTCAGGGTGATTGATTTAGAGTGAACCTTTACGATAGAGGTCAGGGTGATTAATATAAAGTGCTGTATCGATATTGGTCCACTTTTCTTTTTAATATATTTTTCCTAAGTCCGTCGTTTTTAAGGCACGATTCTGATATATGTGAAACAGTGTTTACCGTACAAGAGTATATAAATACTCGTCACTAACGACGAGTATGTGGTGTACTCTGTGGCTCCATTAACCAAGTTATTCATATTAATTAGGCTTCACCGTTGTAAAGGGTTTTACTACAAGTTATAAAGGAAGTACATTCGTAAATTATAATCTATTTTTAGCCTAAATGATCATTGTATTTTTTTCTCCCCTAGTAGCACAGTGCTATGTGTGCAAACACACAATGCTAAAATCGTGTTTCGATACTCGTGCTGAGCACCACATTCTATAGCTTTTTGCTTAATTACAAAACAATAATATTAGTTTTATGTTTTAAATTAGGACAAATAAGACAGTTGAGAAAAATCGAAATGTTCGTATCTAGATTAATAAAGCATCCTAAATTTGGAAAAAAGTATGATTTTTTCAGGCATAACGTCAACGTTTCGTTAGAATTGAGTTATTCAGTGTTGTTACTGTTTATATCTTAAGTTTTATAAGTGTTTATTGTGATTTTAAAATGCGGATATGGACTTCTGCGCGATCAATCTGTTGAAACAGACACTGAGAAATCGCCCTCCTCGAACTTTAGGTGGAATATGGAAAATATGCAGGGAGCTATATTTTGTTTAGGACATGACAGTTTCGCGACAATAGAAATTACGCTGCAAGGCTATTGTCTAGAAAGACGATATTTAGATATAACATGGCTGGACGTGGTGTCATGGATTGTAACGACGTAACGAGCCTCTTAAAATCGTTTTAATACAATGTATTTGTTCAATGTGGAATGAAAGGAAAAAAGAAGGAAATAGATATAATTTTCACCAACGTAGAAAACGTATTTATAAGTATTGTGCGAACTAAATATTTTTAATTTCACTTGCATTACAATCAAGATTATGTTATTTTGAAAGCGGTAAAAGAGTATAGATAAATGAACAAATTCTAACAGAATCAGGAATAAAGGGTCATCTGGACAGATCCGGTTGTTAAAACTATGACATTTTCAAGAAGAAACAAGATGAAAACGAAACGCTAATATAGCACTTCAGAACACAAAATTACTAACTTTTCTTGTTAAGCTAAAAGAGTAACAGTCAGTGTTACCTCACCGTTTTTCTAAGTACGTGTTTACCGTACAGAGTTCACAACACACAAGGGTTTTGTACATATACCATCTATATATATTCATGCGTTGCTTTTATAATTGTTGCTTTAGCCTTCATATCATTGAATAGAAAGCGTTTTACTAATGGCATTGCAACGAGATTTTCGTTACGTTATTCGGTTTTGTTCCGCAATGTACGTGTGATTCACTTAAGATATGTTCCATTTTTCATTTAAAGATATCAGTGATGACGAGAAACCCACTTGTTGAGAAATTTATATGCAAAAACGGCTCGTTTGGGCTGAGAAAACACTTTTACATAGAAGAGCGAACGTTTCGACCTTCTATGTAAAGTGTTTTTTAAACGAAATTTTCATATATAATTTCTCATTTAAAGATAGTTTCTTTAATATTATTGGCTATAAAATTAAAAAAAAAAGAACACACAAAAATCTCTTGATTATTCATTGATTTTTACATTTGTGATATTTTCGTGTTACCCCATCCCAGCGGTGTGTCCGCGGTCTTATAAGTTAGAAACCGGGTTTCAAGAACAAATTGTTGTTGTTGAATGTCGTCCTTAATACTGAGGTGAGAAACCAATAGGAAGGCGGCTAGTTAACATTACCCATCGCTAACTTTTCAGGCCTTATGTCACATGGAGAACGTTTTTTTCGTATTTTTTAAACACAACGTAGATAGATTAATATGGAGAATTATACTCGGACTTTTGTTTTCGTCCTATTACCGGAACCTTCCCCCATAAAACGCCAAACCCACCCACCCGGAACTTTCCCCGTGCAACAATTTACTGAGGTACGTAAATAAAAGTATTTTAACCTAGAGAAAAACTGTGGATAGTTCTACAGATCCAATAGGTATTCTTACAACGCACCCATGGTATAAATTGCGAAGCGTGATTTTTTGTTGTTGTTACAGTAACAGAACGCGAATCACAGAACAGCATCTCCACAACCCAATACGCTAATCAGTGGGCTGGGCCTTCCGCCCTATAATTATGTAGGCTATTCTTAAGCATACGGATTTATGATTAGTTTAAATCTCCTAATCTAGCCAAACCTCGTAATATATTACTAGGATTACGGCCACAATCATCTTTAATGGAGTTACAATGTCAGGATCCGGAGTTCGATTCCTGGAGATTTACAGAGTGCAGATAGTCCATTATGTGGAGTTGTAATGTGTTGATTTATGACATCGTATGATACATTCGGATAATTACAAATTGTAGATTTCTGGTGTGTTCCTTTTTTCCCGCGGAAGTTACATCAGATAATCCAAAGTGGCTTTGCTATAACACATACACTCACTTTCTAAAATAACTGTAATTGTTTTTATAATTGTTTACTGTGACCTAAACTTTATGTCTGTGTCCTAGGTTCTCTCTCTTCTTTCTCTTTTTAATCACAGAAAAGAAACGGTACTATATTTTTGTTTCGAAACGGTACTATATTTTTGTTTCGAAATTGTACTATATTTTTTGAAACGGTATTATATTTTTGTTTCGAAACGGTACTGTATTTTTGTTTCGAAACGGTACTGTATTTTTGTTTCGAAATGGTACTATATTTTTGTTTCGAAACGGTACTATATTTTTGTTTCGAAACGGTACTATATCTTCCCTTATTTCTTTTCTCTTTGCTTCTTTGTTTTTAATTTATTCACATTTTTTGTGTTCTGTTTATCTCAGTTTTACTGTATTCTTTGTTTTATCTACTCAACAATGTTTTGATGCTAGTGTATAACATGTCCCAATTGTTTATTCTGTTGCTGTCATTCGAATTTGTTGTCCACCGAGGGAGTTTTCAATGATTTTTAGCTAACATCTAATGAAGGGCCTTAGCCCGAGACGCTGTCATTATTTAAAAATGAAGTTAGTGTTTTTCATCTGCTGTTGTATATTTTTCACAAGAACAGTTCTCTTTAATTCAAATGTAACAACATACGACGTGGCGCAAAATTAACGTAACAAAGCTGTCGAAGCATTTAAAACTAAGAGTCTTAAAATATGATAAAATTCGAAACTAAACAAAATGAATTATCCAACAACCTTAATTATAACATGTTATGAACGTATTTTTAGAAGCTATTTATTTTAACCCATCCAAATTAGAGTACTCTACTCGTAATCTGAGGGTTGCGGGTTCGAATATCCATCGCACCAAACATGCTCGTCCTTTCAGCCGTGGGGGGAGGGTGTTATAAGATGAAGGTCAGTTTCACTATTCGTTAGTAAAAGAGTAGCCACAGAGTTGGTGGTGGGTGTTATAATTACCTGTTTCCCTCTCTCTAGTTTTACACTTCTAAATTAGGGACGGCTAGCGCAGATATTTCTCAACTAGCTTTGTGTAAAATTAAAAAACAAACGTACCCCCAAGTGACACAGCGGTATGTTACGGACTTATAATGCTACAAACTTGGTTTTGATATCTATGGTGGGCAGAGCACAGATAGCCCTTTGTGTAGCTTTGTGCACAATGACAAAACAAACAAGCTCTATAACTTCAGTAATAGTAGGCCTATTGGTAGTCTAATTTAAATATTAGGCATAATACATAACGTAAGGCTTAGCTGAAATACTACTTGGTAATTTTTTTCTTTTGCTTTTGGCTACAATTCAATATCATAAAACGTCTGAAATAAACTATTTTACAGTTATATCACTGAAGTTATAAAAAATGAATAAAAAATAAACCTTTCTAACAAATCAATATGAATATTGAGCATACGACATAAACACCGTAGTTGGCCTAAGAACAATCAGGTAATAGTTTTGTTGCTAAGCGACAATGTATATTGTTTAGTATTACCAAAAAAGGAGAATGAAAGCATTCTCGTCAACAGAGGGACAAAGGGAATAAAGCCTTTTAGAGTTAGTGATACTGCTGTGGTTCCCACAGAGACACATACGAGGTTGAAAATAAACCAGTGAAATATACAGAAAGTGAAAATCCAAGTTAAATCCTCACAGACGAAAAAAAATGTAAAGCGAATGAAGTATAACTAATCAGGAGCACCACAATACGTAACTATAACTACATAGAGAATACACGAGTAAGCAAAGTAGCAGCTGACAGTTTCTAAAGCTTTGGTGACGAGGCTTCTTTACCATGAGAAATTTTACTTGGAATCCAGGTGGCGTATCGTATCTCAGACAAGAAACGTTTACCGAGTGTCATTAAAATAATAATGATAATGATAAGATAATTGAAACTGTGAGGGGAAGTATTTTGTAGAGGGTCAATAGTTCACATGAAATAACATAAATTATATGGATTATTTTTCAAGCACCAAACCGCAACTGAATCTTATAAACACATTATTTTTGTTGTTGTCTCATTTATTCAAGTTGTGATCTCGTACTTATTAGCTCTGTTGGCAGTCTATGTTTTTACGAATTTTCCTTCGCTATAGTTTTTCCTATGGGTGTTTCGTAGTTTCCAACTATTTGTACGTTACAAACACCTTCTGTTTTCTCGTATTTATCTTTTATTCTTAAGCTACAGGAAACAATAATGCCCTTATACCTTGTGCAGCATGTTAGTTCTCAACAATTAGCGCTTCCCGGTGGTTTAGCACTGGAATTGTCCGTTAAAAAACAAACAGGATTTGAATACCCGTGGTGAGCACAGTGCAATGTGGAACATTGTTCTTAACTAAAAACAAACACAAATGTTGGTTTGTTTTGTTTGTTTTTGAATTTCGCACAAAGCTACTCGAGGGCTATCTGTGCTAGCCGTCCCTAATTTAGCAGTGTAAGACTAGAGGAAAGGCAGCTAGTCATCACCACCCACCGCCAACTCTTGGGCTACTCTTTTACCAACGAATAGTGGGATTGACCGTCACATTATAACGCTCCCACGACTGAAACGGCGAGCATGTTTGGCGCGACGGGGATGCGAACCCGCACAACCGTTGGAAGAATGTATATGTGTTTTCTTATAGCTAAGCCGCATCGAGCTATCTACTGAGTCTACCGAGGTAAATCGAACCCTTGATTTTAGCGTTTTAAGTCCGTACACTGACAGCTGTACCATTGGGTGACTCTTTAATAAATTTCACACAAGTTTAAATGACAAAGTAATCCCTAAAGGAAGAGATGGATAAAACTTGAAAGTTATCTCAGGACGTTTTACTCTTTATATATGTAGTACTCGTGGATTAAGCCTAATTACATGAGTTTATATGTATATATGTGTCCGTAATGTACACATGAACATAAGCTAGCAGTTAAGTTAATATTTAGAGGAAAAAAAGTCACAAACGCCAAGACCAAACCTATCACAAAATAAAATGTATTTATAATACAAAACAAGCCTTAGAAACAAAAATTTTGCATAATAAAGAAAGGTCGTCAAGTTGTAGACCATAATGTGAGGATAAGACCTGGTCTGGTATTCTATAGATAACATTATAGCCTATGGCTTGGTGCAAACGTTTTCGTTTAAGACCTGTTATTATTATTAATATATATATGCATACACAAATAATTCAATAAACCTGAACTCATCAGTCAATGGGTAAAATAATATGTATAGTATTGGGAGAGGGTACATCAGGAATGTTGAGAACATAAATCCAGGGAAAATGTCACAATACAAACACGAACACATATCTACTTACAAGCATTTCTATATCAAACCTCGTTCTGCTTCATAAAACAAATGTGTGGAAATCGTGTATTGGCAGTTAATAACTGATTTGTTTTATTACTTTAATTATTATGGTTTGGCAGTTATTAACTGATTTGTTTTAATACTTTAATTATTATGGTATTAACAGTTAATAACTGATTTGTTTTATTACTTTAATTATTATGGTATTGGTAGTTAATAACTGATTTGTTTTATTACTTTAATTATTATTGTATTAACAGTTAATAACTGATTTGTTTTATTACTTTAATTATTATGGTATTGGTAGTTAATAACTGATTTGTTTTATTACTTTAATTATTATGGTATTGGTAGTTAATAACTGATTTGTTTTATTATTTTAATTATTATTGTATTAACAGTTAATAACTGATTTGTTTTAATACTTTAATTATTATGGTATTAACAGTTAATAACTGATTTGTTTTATTACTTTAATTATTATGGTATTAACAGTTAATAACTGATTTGTTTTATTACTTTAATTATTATTGTATTAACAGTTAATAACTGATTTGTTTTATTACTTTAATTATTATGGTATTAACAGTTAATAACTGATTTGTTTTATTACTTTAATTATTATGGTATTGGTAATTAATAACTGATTTGTTTTATTACTTTAATTATTATGGTATTAACAGTTAATAACTGATTTGTTTTATTACTTTAATTATTATGGTATTAACAGTTAATAACTTATTTGTTTTATTACTTTAATTATTATTGTATTAACAGTTAATAACTGATTTGTTTTATTACTTTAATTATTATGGTATTAACAGTTAATAACTGATTTGTTTTATTACTTTAATTATTATTGTATTAACAGTTAATAACTGATTTGTTTTATTACTTTAATTATTATGGTATTAACAGTTAATAACTGATTTGTTTTATTACTTTAATTATTATGGTATTGGTAATTAATAACTGATTTGTTTTATTACTTTAATTATTATGGTATTAACAGTTAATAACTGATTTGTTTTATTACTTTAATTATTATGGTATTAACAGTTAATAACTGATTTGTTTTATTACTTTAATTATTATGGTATTAACAGTTAATAACTGATTTGTTTTATTACTTTAATTATTATTGTATTAACAGTTAATAACTGATTTGTTTTATTACTTTAATTATTATGGTATTAACAGTTAATAACTGATTTGTTTTATTACTTTAATTATTATGGTATTGGTAATTAATAACTGATTTGTTTTATTACTTTAATTATTATGGTATTAACAGTTAATAACTGATTTGTTTTATTACTTTAATTATTATGGTATTAACAGTTAATAACTTATTTGTTTTATTACTTTAATTATTATTGTATTAACAGTTAATAACTGATTTGTTTTATTACTTTAATTATTATGGTATTAACAGTTAATAACTGATTTGTTTTATTACTTTAATTATTATTGTATTAACAGTTAATAACTGATTTGTTTTATTACTTTAATTATTATGGTATTAACAGTTAATAACTGATTTGTTTTATTACTTTAATTATTATGGTATTGGTAATTAATAACTGATTTGTTTTATTACTTTAATTATTATGGTATTAACAGTTAATAACTGATTTGTTTTATTACTTTAATTATTATGGTATTAACAGTTAATAACTGATTTGTTTTATTACTTTAATTATTATGGTATTAACAGTTAATAACTGATTTGTTTTATTACTTTAATTATTATTGTATTAACAGTTAATAACTGATTTGTTTTATTACTTTAATTATTATGGTATTAACAGTTAATAACTGATTTGTTTTATTACTTTAATTATTATGGTATTGGTAATTAATAACTGATTTGTTTTATTACTTTAATTATTATGGTATTAACAGTTAATAACTGATTTGTTTTATTACTTTAATTATTATGGTATTAACAGTTAATAACTGATTTGTTTTATTACTTTAATTATTATTGTATTAACAGTTAATAACTGATTTGTTTTATTACTTTAATTATTATGGTATTAACAGTTAATAACTGATTTGTTTTATTACTTTAATTATTATTGTATTAACAGTTAATAACTGATTTGTTTTATTACTTTAATTATTATTGTATTGGTAGTTAATAACTGATTTGTTTTATTACTTTAATTATTATGGTATTGGTAATTAATAACTGATTTGTTTTATTACTTTAATTATTATGGTATTAACAGTTAATAACTGATTTGTTTTATTACTTTAATTATTATGGTATTGGTAGTTAATAACTGATTTGTTTTATTACTTTAATTATTATGGTATTAACAGTTAATAACTGATTTGTTTTATTACTTTAATTATTATTGTATTGGTAGTTAATAACTGATTTGTTTTATTACTTTAATTATTATTGTATTGGTAGTTAATAACTGGTTTGTTTTATTACTTTAATTATTATGGTATTAACAGTTAATAACTGATTTGTTTTATTACTTTAATTATTATGGTATTAACAGTTAATAACTGATTTGTTTTAATACTTTAATTATTATGGTATTAACAGTTAATAACTGATTTGTTTTAATACTTTAATTATTATGGTATTAACAGTTAATAACTGATTTGTTTTATTACTTTAATTATTATGGTATTGGTAGTTAATAACTGATTTGTGTTAATACTTTAATTATTATTGTATTAACAGTTAATAACTGATTTGTTTTATTACTTTAATTATTATGGTATTAACAGTTAATAACTGATTTGTTTTATTACTTTAATTATTATTGTATTAACAGTTAATAACTGATTTGTTTTATTACTTTAATTATTATGGTATTGGTAATTAATAACTGATTTGTTTTATTACTTTAATTATTATGGTATTAACAGTTAATAACTGATTTGTTTTATTACTTTAATTATTATGGTATTGGTAGTTAATAACTGATTTGTTTTATTACTTTAATTATTATGGTATTAACAGTTAATAACTGATTTGTTTTATTACTTTAATTATTATTGTATTGGTAGTTAATAACTGATTTGTTTTATTACTTTAATTATTATTGTATTGGTAGTTAATAACTGGTTTGTTTTATTACTTTAATTATTATGGTATTAACAGTTAATAACTGATTTGTTTTATTACTTTAATTATTATGGTATTAACAGTTAATAACTGATTTGTTTTAATACTTTAATTATTATGGTATTAACAGTTAATAACTGATTTGTTTTATTACTTTAATTATTATGGTATTGGTAGTTGATAACTGATTTGTGTTAATACTTTAATTATTATGGTATTAACAGTTAATAACTGATTTGTTTTATTACTTTAATCATTATGGTATTAACAGTTAATAACTGATTTGTTTTATTACTTTAATTATTATGGTATTAACAGTTAATAACTGATTTGTTTTATTACTTTAATTATTATTAAAATATAAAATGTGACATTCCTCAGCCAAAATTGACTTTTTTTTTTCATTTCGCAAAATATTTACACTCTTCACCTCACAACTTTTTTTTCTATTGCTTGTTAAAGTAGAAAATAGGCCTCAGCACGGCCACGTGGTTTGGGCGCTCTCCTCGTAATGTGAGGGTCTCGGGTTTGAATCCCCGTCACACCAAACGTGCTTGCCCTTTCAGCCGTGGGAGCGTTATAATGAGACAGTCAATCCCACTATTCTTTTGTAAAAGAGTAGGCCAAGAGTTGGCGATGGATAGTGATGACTAGCTGTATTCCCTGTAGTATTATACACTTAATTAGGGACAGCTAGCGCATATAACCCTCGTGTTTCTTTGCGCGGAATCCAAAACACAAACAAAATAGAGAAATGTATTGTGCCTTTATTCTTAACTTAAACGAATTTGGTATTCTGTAGTGGTTAGTGTGCTGACCAGTGGATTGTACCACGGTGTTCCAACTGAACACACTGTTTAAATATTTTGCCTGGGAAATGTTACAGTTCTGACATTTACGCTATTTGATTAAACGTAGATACAAGGACAGTGGGTTTCTCTAACAGGTTTATCTCTTTCTATTCAGCAATCCTAAATGTAACTGATAATCGGACACACCTGAACCTTTGGAGTACAGTTCTAAATATACCTGACATATGAATAGACCTTAACTTTGGGAGTACAATTCTAAATATACCTGACATATGGATAGACCTTAACTTTGGGAGTACAGTTCTAAATATACCTGACATATGGATAGACCTTAATTTTGGGAGTACAGTCGTAAATATATCTGGCATATGGAGAGACCTTAACCTTGGGAGTACAGTTCTAAATATACCTGACATATGGATGCACCTGAATCTTTAGTCTGCGACTTAACCGTTTAACTCGTGTTTATCATAAGGGCTTCTTTAATTTAAAAATCACTTCATACCAAACAATTAAAAGTGTTTCTTTGTTATTAGTACGAAGCTACACAACTGAATGACGGGAATCGAAACCCAGTTTTTAACATTACAAGTCTTCAGACTTAACAGGTAGGCACTGAGGGTGGATGGAGTTAAACAAGAGGGCCTATTATTTCTAGATTATTTTTTGTTTTGTTTCGGAATTTCTCGCAAAGCTACACGAAGGCTATCTACGCTAGCTATCCCTAATTTAGCAGTGTAAGACTAGAGGGAAGGCAGCTAGTCATCACCATCCACCGCCAACTCTTGGGCTAGTCTTTTACGAACGAATAGTGGGATTTACCATCACATTATAACGCTCCCACGGCTGAAAGAACGAGCAGGTTTGGTGTGATGGGGATTCAAACCCTCGACCCTCGGACTTCGAGTCTAGCGCCCTAATCACCTGGCCATGCCGGGCCTGTTTCTAGAGTAATGTCGATAGATGAGGTAGTAGTATATATATATATAGTATGACTTTTTCTATGCCAAGTAGAATAAAATGATTATTTTGTTATACTTTCTTGTGTTTTCTCACAGGTAGAATGCCACGCCTACTCGTCCCAGTCTCGTCTTTACGAGTACTGCTCACGTCAGAACATCACATTTACGGCTTATTTGCCTTTGGGGTCAGTGGACTCGAATTCTGAAATCTCTAAGTGAGTACTGTTCGTGTAATTAAAGTAGCGTAAAAAAAGAAACAAAATATAATTATATACATATGTATGTGTCTCTTTTTCGTGTTTCCAGAGTAATAAATTAACGTACCAAACTGCAAGGCTACGTTTCTGTGATTCGCGTCCCGTTACCGTAAAAAAATAACAAATCGCGCCACACACTTTCTTGGTCATGAGTGCGTTATAAAAGTAACTGTAATACCGCTTTTCCGTCTCACGAGAGTAGCCGTAGAGTTGGCGGTGGGTGGTGTTAACTTTCTTCCTTCCCTGTAGTCTGTTACTTCAAAGTTACGGACGGCTTGCGCATATAGCTTAGGAGTAGCTTTGACGCGAAATCCAACATAAACAAAACTCGTGTTTCAATACGAACGCCAGTTACAGGGTAATTGTTTACCGACAAAAACGAACAGATTAAATTATCTGAGAAATGAGTGATTACAGTTACTAGAGACCTTCACATGGATATCAGACTGAGACACATATCAATACAATACGAATGATAATATTGTGTTTCGATTGTATGTTGGTATGTTTTCAAGTCCTTTAATGGTTCATTTTTTACCAGTTGGAAAAATTGAAAGGATAAACCATCAGTTTTTATCGTTTCCTTCAGTTCTTTTTTATATTTTCAAACAGATTACACTTTTAATGTCTCTGACTTCGAAGAATGATCTTTATATAGCGCGAAGCTCCATCGAGTAAGTGGCTGGTATCGAACTCGGAAATTTTACAGTCGTAAATTATTAACCTTATCGCTGAACTATTGGAAGTGGGCGTAATAGCGCCAGGTTTCAGTATCGACTATTTGGGTTAAACCAACGAGGGGGAATAAATTTCAGGCTTTTAGCGTTCATAAGTTTGAGATTAACCTAGGAATACTCGGGCAGCCTGGATGGAGGCAATTACAGGGATCAGACTCCAGATTTCAGTGTCACATCTTATTAAACGTACTCTGTGAATCTCTGAGAAGTTGGGTACAGCTAATGAAAGGCATCTCGTGGTTCAAGAATGATACAGTTGGAGACAAAATCTGTCGGTGCTGGTGTATGTTATCGTGCGGAACAATACAGTGGGATAACAGTACTAATTACACCGCAGGGGATCGAACTTCTTTTTTTTACGTTGTTAATCTGTAAACCTATCGTCGTTCCATTCGGTTACAGAGAATATAGGCCATTGAAATCGATTCATCACAGAAGTCTCATTGAAGGTTTCGCAACATTAAACATGGTTGGGCTAACCCTTTTATAATGTTCTTTCTGTCCTTTCAATGAATTTTTTTCATTTCAACAATATCTTTTATCTTACGCTAAGTACTTTTTTTAACTACATTTTATGTACTTTCAGATATGTTAATGAAAATCAAACACCATCCAACGACAAAGTCTTAATTCCTCTGTGTTTAAAACATCGAAAAACCGCCGAACAGGTAAGTTCTCTGTCCTCCACTTGACTTATCTATTCACATCCATAGCTAATCCAACAATCTCTGTTCATAACATCGAAAAACCGCCGAACTGGTAAGTCCTCTGTCCTCTACTTGACTTATCTATTCACATCCATACCTAATCCAACAATCTCTGTTTATAACATCGAAAAACCGCCGAACTGGTAAGTCCTCTGTCCTCTACTTGACTTACCTATTCACATCCATAGCTAAGTCAACAATCTCTGTTTATAACATCGAAAAACCGCCGAACAGGTAAGTCCTCTGTCCTCTACTTTACTTATCTATTCACATCCATAGCTAAGCCAACAATTCCTGTTTATAACATCGAAAAACCGCCGAACTGGTAAGTCCTCTGTCCTCTACTTTACTTATCTATTCACATCCATAGCTAAGCCAACAATTCCTGTTTATAACATCGAAAAACCGCCGAACTGGTAAGTCCTCTGTCCTCTACTTCACTTACCTATTCACATCCGTAGCTGAGCCAACAATCTCTGTTTATAACATCGATAAACCGGCGAATAGAAAAAAAAGTTCTCTGTTCAGTTCTTGGTTTACCTATTCACATCTACAACGAAGTCAGTAAACTGTTTAAAATATTTGAAAAAAAACAGAAAACAAAAGATTTTGGTCCTTTATTGCCTTTACCAATCCAAAGTTTGAATATAGAATTTAACCTCAGTTTTAATATAGGACTTAACCTCTCACATCTACTTTAATGGTTACATAAGTTCCGGCTAATTTAACTAAACGAAATAATTAAATTAATTTGTTATTACACTTATATTAACTAACCAAACACAATTTGTCATTACACTTATATTAACTAACCAAACACAATTTGTTATTACACTTATATTAACTAACCAAACACAATTTGTTATTACACTTATATTAACTAACCAAACACAATTTGTTATTACACTTATATTAACTAACCAAACACAATTTGTTATTACACTTATATTAACTAACTAAACACAATTTGTTATTACACTTATATTAACTAACCAAACACAATTTGTTATTACACTTATATTAACTAACCAAACACAATTTGTTATTACACTTATATTAACTAACTAAACACAATTTGTTATTACACTTATATTAACTAACCAAACACAATTTGTTATTACACTTATATTAACTAACCAAACACAATTTGTTATTACACTTATATTAACTAACCAAACACAATTTGTTATTACACTTATATTAACTAACCAAACACAATTTGTTATTACACTTATATTAACAAACTAAACACAATTTGTTATTACACTTATATTAACTAACCAAACACAATTTGTTATTATACTTATATTAACTAACCAAACACAATTTGTTATTACACTTATATTAACTAACCACACACAATTTGTTATTACACTTATATTAACTAACCAAACACAAGTTGTTATTACACTTATATTAACAAACTAAACACAATTTGTTATTACACTTATATTAACTAACCAAACACAATTTGTTATTACACTTATATTAACAAACTAAACACAATTTGCTATTACACTTATATTAACAAACTAAACACAATTTGTTGTTACACTTATATTAACAAACTAAACACAATTTGTTATTACACTTATATTAACTAACCAAACACAATTTGTTATTACACTTATATTAACAAACTAAACACAATTTGTTGTTACACTTATATTAACAAACTAAACACAATTTGCTATTACACTTATATTAACTAACCAAACACAATTTGTTATTACACTTATATTAACAAACTAAACACAATTTGTTATTACACTTATATTAAATAACCAAACACAATTTGTTATTACACTTATATTAACTAACCAAACACAATTTGTTATTACACTTATATTAACTAACCAAACACAATTTGTTATTACACTTATATTAACTAACCAAACACAATTTGTTATTACACTTATATTAACTAACCAAACACAATTTGTTATTACACTTATATTAACTAACTAAACACAATTTGTTATTACACTTATATTAACTAACCAAACACAATTTGTTATTACACTTATATTAACTAACTAAACACAATTTGTTATTACACTTATATTAACTAACTAAACACAATTTGTTATTACACTTATATTAACTAACCAAACACAATTTGTTATTACACTTATATTAACTAACCAAACACAATTTGTTATTACACTTATATTAATTAACCAAACACAATTTGTTATTACACTTATATTAACTAACCAAACACAATTTGTTATTACACTTATATTAACAAACTAAACACAATTTGTTATTACACTTATATTAACTAACCAAACACAATTTGTTATTATACTTATATTAACAAATTAAACACAATTTGTTATTACACTTATATTAACAAACTAAACACAATTTGTTATTACACTTATATTAACTAACCAAACACAATTTGTTATTACACTTATATTAACTAACCAAACACAATTTGTTATTACACTTATATTAACAAACTAAACACAATTTGTTATTACACTTATATTAACTAACCAAACACAATTTGTTATTACACTTATATTAACAAACTAAACACAAGTTGTTATTACACTTATATTAACAAACTAAACACAATTTGTTATTACACTTATATTAACTAACCAAACACAATTTGTTATTACACTTATATTAACAAACTAAACACAATTTGCTATTACACTTATATTAACTAACCAAACACAATTTGTTGTTACACTTATATTAACAAACTAAACACAATTTGTTATTACACTTATATTAACTAACCAAACACAATTTGTTATTACACTTATATTAACAAACTAAACACAATTTGCTATTACACTTATATTAACTAACCAAACACAATTTGTTGTTACACTTATATTAACAAACTAAACACAATTTGCTATTACACTTATATTAACTAACCAAACACAATTTGTTATTACACTTATATTAACAAACTAAACACAATTTGTTATTACACTTATATTAACTAACCAAACACAATTTGTTATTACACTTATATTAACTAACCAAACCTGATTTGTTATTACACTTATATTAACTAACCAAACACAATTTGTTATTACACTTATATTAACTAACCAAACACAATTTGTTATTACACTTATATTAACTAACCAAACACAATTTGTTATTACACTTATATTAACTAACCAAACACAATTTGTTATTACACTTATATTAACAAACTAAACACAATTTGTTATTATACTTATATTAACTAACCAAACACAATTTGTTATTACACTTATATTAACTAACTAAACACAATTTGTTATTATACTTATATTAACTAACCAAACACAATTTGTTATTACACTTATATTAACAAACTAAACACAATTTGTTATTACACTTATATTAACTAACTAAACACAATTTGTTATTACACTTATATTAACTAACTAAACACAATTTGTTATTACACTTATATTAACTAACCAAACACAATTTGTTATTACACTTATATTAACTAACCAAACACAATTTGTTATTACACTTATATTAACTAACTAAACACAATTTGTTATTACACTTATATTAACTAACCCAACACAATTTGTTATTACACTTATATTAACTAACTAAACACAATTTGTTATTACACTTATATTAACTAACCAAACACAATTTGTTATTACACTTATGTTAACTAACCAAACACAATTTGTTATTACATTTATGTTAACTAACTAAACACAATTTGTTATTACACTTATGTTAACTAACTAAACACAATTTGTTATTACACTTATGTTAACTAACTAAACAGTCTGGAGTTGAATTTTTTTAATGTTATTTTCTTTATCATTACTCGTCGGTTTTATTTCTTTCTACATTGTTTATCTATAAATTTGTATTTTTTCTCAGATTTTATTACGTTGGCTCCTACAGAGAGGCATTGTTGTTATATCCAGAAGCATTACAATAAAGAAACTTAAGGAACATTTCAGAGTAAGTTTTATAAGTAGCGACAAGAAGTTTAATAAAGTATCATAATTACAATTAATTATACTTGTCATGTGACATAAGTATTGGGATTAGCTTTTTTCAAACGTAATCTATCAAAATCAGGTAGGTGTTGTATTAATGTCATGTGAAAAGTGTTGAAAAATGTTATTTTGTTCAACACATTCTGACTCCTTTATATGTTAGGTTAGAAGGGTGTTTAGATCAACACATTCTGACTGCTTTATATGTTAGCCTAGAATGGTGTTTAGTTAAACACATTCTGACTCCTTTATTTATGGCTAGAAGGATGTTTAGTTCAACAAATTCTGACTCCTTTATATTTTTAGGTTAGAATGGTGTTTAGTTCAGCACATTCTGACTCCTTTATTGTTAGCCTAGAATGGTGTTCAGTTCAACACATTCTGACTCCTTTATTTGAGGTGTTAGAAGGGTGTTTAGTTCAACACATTCCGACTGCTTTATTTCTTAAACTAGAAGGGTGTTTAGTTCAAACACGTTCTGACTTCTTTATTTGAGGTGTTAGAAGGGTGTTTAGTTCAACACATTCTGATTGCTTTATTTGTTAAACTAGAAGGGTGTTTGGTTCGGCACATCCTGACTCCTTTATTTGAGGTGTTAGAAGGTGTATAGTTCAACACATTCCGACTGCTTTATTTCTTAAACTAGAAGGGTGTTTAGTTCAACACATTCTGACTTCTTTATTAAGGTACATATACGATGATTAATGTATTTTACTGCATATAATTCAACGCATATAAAATAGCTCTTACTATAAACTCACTTTTAATGAAAGATTTCCTGGCGTGTTTGTCACTGCAGTGTGTTTGAGTAACCGTATAATCACGTGGAAGAAAACTGTGTACTTCAGTCGTACCACCGAATTTCGCGCTTCTGCAGATACTGTCTCCTGTACCTTGACTTCGAACTAACAAATAATTTTTTCCAGTTTCGAGTTCTGGTTTTTCACATTTATATTATTATATACTTTTCCTCTGCTCATTTTAAGGTTTTTCGTTATCATGAGATGTGAATGGGCTTAATTAAAATCGTATTGAGGCCCACCAAAGACTCCTTTTCAATTTTTACTGTTAGCTCCTTGTCATAAACAAAACAGTTTGTTACAATGATTGATTCTTTTGTTTTCTAGCACATTTTAAAGATGGCGTTTGTGTATTGTTTTTTTTTTTTAATTTCACGTAATGCTACACAAGGGCTATCTGCGCTAATCGTCCTTAATTCAGCAGTATAAGACTAGAGAGAAGGCAGATAGTCATTACCACCCACCGCCAACTCTTGGGCTACTCTTTTACCAACAAATAGTGGGATTTACCGTACCATTGTAATGGCTCCCACAGTTGATAGGCCGATTATGTTTGGTCAACGTGGATTCGTGCTCGCGATCCTTAGAATAAGAGTCGAGCACCTAACCATCTGATCATGAGTCCCAATTATATCGAAAAGGGAGGTCATAAGCGAGTAGTACCAGTTATATCGATACGGTGTAGTTAGAAACGAGCAGAACCAGGTATGTCGAAACGGCATGGTCAGAAACAAGCAGAACCAGTTATATCGAAACGGTGTACTCAGAAACGAGCAGGATCAGTTATATCACAATTATGTGGTCAGAAAATAGCAGGACCATTTATGTCGAAACGGCGTGGTCAGTAACGAGCAGGACCACTTATATCGAAACGGTGTGGTCAGTAACGAGCAGGACCACTTATATCGAAACGGTGTGGTCAGTAACGAGCAGGACCACTTATATCAAAACGGTGTGGTCAGAAACGAGCAGGTGTGCATAACAAACTAGAACAACGTTTCCAAACTACTTTTTCAGACGAAAGAACTTTTTTTTGGTCTCTTTATATCTGTCCTTAACGGTCGTGTTTCAAAACGATACTTATGCTTGAGTGCGAATATTGATTGCTTTTGCTTAAGATTTGAAAGTAAAGTGTTCATTGTCTTTACTTTCCCATTGTTCGGTCTGCCATTTTTTTTTTGTGTTTCGTAAAGTTTCTAAGTGTACAGCAATTCCACATTTCGGATCTGCTTCCGCCGAACTTAGATTATTATGGAATGCACAGCAGGTGGAACCCAATATAAAGACTTTTGAAAGTTTGTCGGTGGATTGCGTTTTACTGTATTATTCTTGTTTTTTCTAATAAGATAGCACGTGTCTTTTATGTCGATTTTGTTTGAGACGCAAGAAATTCAACTGAATACCTTAGTTCATACAGAAAGACCCAAATAGAAGATTAGATTTTTTAAAAATATTTACTCTACTAATGTAAACTAAAATTCTTAAGTTTATCGGTTCTTTGTAGTTCGTCATCAATATTGTATCTTGAGATGGTTTTTGTACCTACCGTAGTGAACCATGTTTATAGTATGTGCACTATTGGTGTTAATTATTTTCTGAATCAAATATATAAAGCCTATTTGTTTGTTTTTAAACACAAGGCCACGTAATGGACTTCATTCGAAACCCGGTTTTTAGCGTTGTGAGCCATTTAGACTCTCAGCTGAGCCAGTGGGAGGAATATGAAGCCCACCTCTAATTTGGGCATCAGAATGGTGCTGTGAAATAAATAAAGGGTTTGCTAAGAAAGTTCATTTAAGTTTCTTAAACATGCAATCTTAATCTTGGAATTATCGTTGCAACGAATTTTCGAAACATATATGGATTTAATACTAGAATTACCGGCCCCACCGAGCTGTCGCAAACTTGATCCTAAAATTACAGACCCCGTCGAACTGTTTGGTTTGTTTTGAATTTCGAGCAATGCTATACGAGGGCTATTGTTTGTTTTTTGTTTATGAATTTCGCGCAAAGCTACTCGAGGACTATCTGCGCTAGCCGTCCCTAATTTTGCAGTGTAAGACTAGAGGGATTGACCGTCACATTATAACGCCCCCACGGCTGAAAAAGCGAACATGTTTGGTGCGACGGGGATGCGAACCCGCGAACCTCAAATTACGAGTCGCACGCCTTAACCCACCTGGCCATGCCGGACCCCAAGAGGGCTATCTACGCCCGTCGAACTGTCATGAAACGTAATCCTAGAATTACTAACCCATCAAACTGTATTTATCGTAACCATATTAATAGCATTTACTGCTTTTTAAGATTAAAGTCGTGCAGATATTTGATTCGATACGAAAAAGATTTAAACCCGAAACGCAAAATTACATTCGTGTTTTTTTTTTTTGTTTCTGTTTTTTAAAAGTTCTTATTTCCGGTTAGAAAATATCTATCGATTGTAAGAAAAGACGTGATGTTATTATGGGCTATATTTTCAATTTTTGCATGCAGATGTTAGCTAGACGGCGCGTCACATTAAGATCACAATATTTTTCTATAGTATTTTATACGATGCCACGAGAATCTAGCAACTTTGATGACCATCTAAAAGTGAAACAATCTATCAGTCGAATCCCTTTACTGAACAACTATGGGGACGTTACAATGTTACGGTCAATCCAACTATTCGTTAGTTAAGAGTGGACTAAGAGTTGACGGCGGGTGTGCAGTTTAGTCTATGATTTAAAAATTAAGGACGGCTAGCTTGAGTAGCTTTTCATGTTAGTTTGTTTCTTTTAGAGCAAAGCCACGTTGATCTAGCTGCTTTGTCTATCACGGGGAATCGAACCCCGGATTTTAGCGTTATAAGTCGTAAACTTACCACTCTCCCACAAATACGTTTTTCCCGTTATGATTATGCAGAGGGTAAGTGAATAATATGTAACGATTTTCGGACACGTAGAGTTCGCTGTTAACTCAAAATATTGAGATTCTTGTTAACACACGCTAGCTTAAATTTATATGGAATTATAAAAAAAATGTTTGTCCGTTGTAATTGTTGTCTTTATCGGTCAATTTGAAGGACTGAAGCGCTTTCTGTCTCATAAAATATGTACTATATCTCATAATATTTTGCATATAACAGCTAAAAGGTTTCTTAAAAATAACTTTAAGAGAAAAAGAAACAAGAAAATATGAGTGTTTTGTTTGGGAGCAGGCCTCATTGTAATGCTGACTTGTGATTATATAGTTTATACAACATCATATGAATAAAATCATTTTCTGTATAAAAGAAGGTACATATGAACTACAACTGAGGATTGTCATGGAGATTTATTTGAGTATATAGTGAGAATTTATAATTATCGTGTAACTAAGTTCTCTATATGTAACGTAAATATGTTTCTAGACTAAGACACAACTCTAAGTGCACATATGTTTTCACCAGTAAAAAAGTAGTCTTTTCAAATAAGACATATACATCTAAAATATAGCTTTAATTAAGCCTTCGTGTCTTTTAAAACAATTATTTCATGAACGTGTGTAGTAAAATTTATTATTATTTATATTGATTTTTGTTTACTGTTTCACGTAATATAGAAGCCATCTCCCTAAAGATACCAATTGTATAGTGTACAAAGCACTGAAGAGATACTCAGTTACAGCCATCTAATGTCCATCTATTATTTATTGGTTGGTAATTCCTGTTTCACCCTGTACTTATATTTTAAAAGGAAAAACAGATATATGTAGAAAAGTTAACTTCAAAGGCAATGATAACGTCGTTTTTTCTAGAATTATGATGTTTTTTACGTTATCTAAAATGTAGAAGAAGCTTTTTTTTTTTTTTTTTTTTTGGGAATTTCGCACAAAGCTACTCGAGGGCTATCTGTGCTAGCCGTCCCTAATTTAGCAGTGTAAGACTAGAGGGAAGGCAGCTAGTCATCACCACCCACCGCCAACTCTTGGGCTACTCTTTTACCAACGAATAGTGGGATTGACCGTCACATTATACACCCCCACGGCTGGGAGGGCGAGCATGTTTAGCACGACGCGGGCGCGAACCCGCGACCCTCGGATTACGAGTCGCACGCCTTACGCGCTAGGCCATGCCGGGCCGTAGAAGAAGCAAATCGACTGTTCAATACCTCTAACCATTGTAATACTTTATTTAGTATTCTACGAAAGTTTTGGGTGCAATATACCAAGCTATTTTTGCTCTAGGCTGGCAAGAGAATAATAATTACAATACTAGAATACTAGTTTCGATACCCGTGGTGGGCAAAGCACAGTTAACCAACTGTGTAGTTTTGTACTTAACTGGTTAGGGCTCGTAATCTGAGGGTCGCGGATTTGAATCTCAGTCGCACCAAGCCAACTATATGTTGATGGGTAGTGATGTTTAGCTGCCTTCCCTATAGACTTTCACTGTTAAATTGGGGACGGCTAACGCAAGTAGCCCTCGTGTAGCTTCGCGCAATTTTTTTTTCCCTTGTAAGTGTAATAAAATGCGTTTTTTGTGCATTTTTTATATGTCTACTGCCTTAACAGTGAGTAGTAAAGGTTTTAAACTGTTATTTAAACCGAATCTTTATGTTTAAGGTGTTTTCTTTGCCCCGAACGTTATATTAGGGTTTCATGCAGTTCTTTGCGATCCTTATTATGAACCACTATCGTCCGTGATAATAACATTAAGCGACAAGTGAAAGCTCAGTATATTAGCATGGGAAAGTTTAATTCTGTTAAACTGTTTACTTTTTCGTTGATAAGCACAAAAATATACAATAGGCTATCCGTGCTTTGCTTAAAGCAGGTATCGAAATCCTATTTTTAGCATTATAAGCCCTCAGACTTATTGTTGAGCCAATGAATTATTCCAGATAACTGACACTTATACAAGTAAAAACCTTTTATAAGTATTTTAATTAGTAAAATAATGTTATTCATGTATGGTTATTTTCTCGAATCCTTAAAACAAGTAGATAAATTTGAAAAAAAAAAGTTTCTGAACTTAATCATAATGTGAGTTTCAATGAAATTACTAGTAGCTGTGACTAAAAATTAATGTTATGTTAGGAATTTGATTAATTTGACTAATATACCTATCTGCTTAGGGTTTGAGACTTTGAACCGCAAATTGCTTTCAAATTTAATATTTTAAACATGCACCCCCCTGGTACAGCGGTAGGTCTACGGATTTACAACGTTAAAATCAGGGGTTCAATTTCCCTCGGTGGACTTAGCAGATATCCTGATGTGGCTTTGCTGTATGAAAACACACATAAACCTACAATTTTTTTCTTTGAATTATCAGAATTTTTACATTTAAGTTTTCGAACCGGAAATATTTATTTCATTCCATCTAATCAAACGTATATCTTATTTTGTTATATTTAACAAGAAATGTTGTTTATTTAATTGTTTATAATCGGACTTATATCTTATTTTTATCATTTGTAACCTAAACCTTTATTTTGTGGATTGTTTGTTTTAGATGAAACACTTCTTATTTTAATATTTTGAAATGTCATATTTTTAAGGTATATTTTCAAATGAAAAAGGTATTCGAAAGTAAAACATTAGCGTGAGAATTGATTAAAGATTGCGAATTGTTATAGCACAATATGATATGTTACAACCAGTTAACGAATGAAAATTGCAAACTGTAGTGGACTGGTAGTACAGCAAAGTATGTAGAAAAAAAATGTAGAAATCGTAAAATGTTGTAGTACGATAGAACATGATAAAACTAACTGAGGATGTAGAAGTCGCGAATTATTATTGTACCATAAATTGTACTAGAGATGGCTAACAATACGGAGATTGTGAATTATTGTAATACGATAAAGTATTAATATGTATAATAAGCAGTTTCTGTCTTTTGTGTTATCCTCCTAGTTGACCTAATTACATTATCGGTTGGTAGATCTGATGCTATGAGACGATGTAAATTGTAGATATTCATGTTGAGCGCGTAATATACGTGTTGATTTGTTAAAAAGGTTTGTTTTTATTTTTTGAAAACTTCTGTAATATAACAGTAGAATACATAAATTCAGAAAAGATTTAAATTTGAAATTAATATTTTTTCTTTCATGAGAAATTTTAGAAAACGTTATTGTGTATTTGTTCTTTACTTTAGATCTAATTGCTAAACAAATAGTACTTTAGACCCTCTTATCATACTATTATACGTTAAGCAGCATTTTATTCAATTTTTTTTCAATTGTTTAATGAATATCAAAGTTTTATGACATTGAGTCGGAGACAAAAGCAAAATAAAAGTTATCAAAGATTTAAATGAAGTAGTGTCTCAGATAAGCCTCACGTTACGTTTATGTATTAGGCCTAATGCTTAAATTAGGCCACAATTAGACTTAATGTTACTAACATTAGACTCCAATAATATTTAGTTACTTCTGTATAAGTGTGATCACGTAGTATTTAAGTTACACTTTTAAAGAAATTATTTCTTTAATATTTACATGCTTTGTTACAATATGGATAGAAAAATAAGAATATATAAATGTTTTAAAATATTGTATTATGCACTCGTAATTAAAATACTGAAAAATGTTTCCAATTTCTTTTAGGACGTTTTTAACATTAGAAATAAAGTGTAAACTGTAACTGTTGTGTATAAAAATATTATGAAACAAAAATGTGAGTTTTAATGTAAATAAAATTGTTGTTCATTAACTTAAAGGAATTTTTACACCGTTTTTATAAACACTGCGTTTTTAACGAGCTGTATACTAGTGCTATAAATAATTTAAAATGTGGATTTCGCGATTGTTATAGAACAATAAAATATGTTAAAAATAATTAAAATTTGGAGATCGTGAATTGTTGCAACGTCATATGTATTTTAAACACTAACTGAGAATGTGAGATTGTGAATTGTTGTGGTACAATAAAGTATGTTATGAATAATTAATAATGTGAGATTGTGAATTGTTGTGGTACAATAAAGTATGTTATGAATAATTAATAATGTGAGATTGTGAATTGTTGTGGTACAATAAAGTATGTTATGAATAATTAATAATGTGAGATTGTGAATTGTTGTGGTACAATAAAGTATGTTATGAATAATTAATAATGTGAGATTGTGAATTGTTGTGGTACAATAAAGTATGTTATGAATAATTAATAATGTTAAGATTGTGAATTGTTGTAGTACAATAAAGTATGTTATGAATAATTAACAATGTGGAGATTGTGAATTGTTGTACAATAAAGTATGTTATGAATAATTAATAATGTGGAGATTGTGAATTGTTGTGGTACAATAAAGTATGTTATGAATAATTAATAATGTGGAGATTGTGAATTGTTGTAGTACAATAAAGTATGTTATGAATAATTAATAATGTGGAGGTTGTGAATTGTTGTAGTACAATAAAGTATGTTATGAATAATTAACAATGTGGAGATTGTGAATTGTTATAGTACAATAAAGTATGTTATGAATAATTAATAATGTGGAGATTGTGAATTGTTATAGTACAATAAAGTATGTTATGAATAATTAATAATGTGGAGATTGTGAATTGTTGTACAATAAAGTATGTTATGAATAATTAATAATGTGGAGATTGTGAATTGTTGTGGTACAATAAAGTATGTTATGAGTAATTAATAATGTGGAGATTGTGAATTGTTGTACAATAAAGTATGTTATGAATAATTAATAATGTGGAGATTGTGAATTGTTGTGGTACAATATTGTATGTTATGAGTAATTAATAATGTGGAGATTGTAAATTGTTGTAATACAATAAAGTATGTTATGAATAATTAATAATGTGGAGATTGTGAATTGTTGTAGTACAATAAAGTATGTTATGAATAATTAATAATGTGGAGGTTGTGAATTGTTGTAGTACAATAAAGTATGTTATGAATAATTAACAATGTGGAGATTGTGAATTGTTGTACAATAAAGTATGTTATGAATAATTAATAATGTGGAGATTGTGAATTGTTGTGGTACAATAAAGTATGTTATGAATAATTAATAATGTGGAGATTGTAAATTGTTGTAATACAATAAAGTATGTTATGAATAATTAATAATGTGGAGATTGTGAATTGTTGTAGTACAATAAAGTATGTTATGAATAATTAATAATGTGGAGGTTGTGAATTGTTGTAGTACAATAAAGCATGTTATGAATAATTAACAATGTGGAGATTGTGAATTGTTGTAGTACAATAAAGTATGTTATGAATAATTAATAATGTGGAGGTTGTGAATTGTTGTGGTACAATAAAGTATGTTTTGAATAATTAATAATGTGGAGATTGTGAATTGTTGTAGTACAATAAAGTATGTTATGAATAATTAATAATGTGGAGGTTGTGAATTGTTGTGGTACAATAAAGTATGTTATGAATAATTAATAATGTGGAGATTGTGAATTGTTGTAGTACAATAAAGTATGTTATGAATAATTAAGAATATGGAGATTGTGAATTGTTGTAGTATGTTATGATTTTTAACTTCTGTATGTAAATAAGGTTTTCAATACCTCACATGTCTTTCAATAAAAATTGCTTTCATGTTATCAAAAGAAATATTTAATAATTTAGCACATTATTGTATGTTGGTTTTGTTTTTGTTGTGTTTTTTTTTTCTTCTTGCAGTTCACATAACTATAGAATCTAAGTGTTTTGTTATGTTTAACTTCACTTCAGATGACCAAGCATGAACAAATTTATGAAACAAGTTTTGCTATTTTTAGATATTTAATTTCAATCTGTCAAAGGAAGATATGGAAGTGATAGATTGCATGGATCAAAATAATCATTTATTCATTGGAAGTTCTTTTTCAAGGTAAGGTAATATTATTTCCTCTTAATTTTTCATCATTATAAAATAACATTAATATTTACTAGCAAATCTTTCTATAATATTGAGCTGCACAATGGATAAAATACAATATTCAAATACTATTCTGAAACTAGTTGAAACTGAACGTGATGAAAGTGTTTGCAGAATAAACAGAAAAAAGTAGAATTTTTAAACCCTCTGCTGTTTATTTTCAGGTAATTTAAATTTTGATATTTAATATCTCTTAAGCCCATTAAAATCATAATTATTGTTGTTACTGTTCAATAGAATTGGCTGTGCGGTATTCTCAGCTGCACTAATTTACCCTAAAAATAGTCAAGTAGGATATGCAGAATAACCAGGTTTAATAGAAAATATTAGGCAGATCTAACTTGTATTCAATGACGTGGGTTGAGTTGTGAATAATAAAAGTGACTGAGCAGTGTGTGACAATGTGAAACTCTCTTTATTCAAAATAAGCAAACTGATGAATGTGACTGTCACTGTTACCAGAGTTTTGGGAGAAGTAAATATCTCAATGTCTCTACAATGAACTGTTTCAAAAAACTTCTGTTTTAGACTGAGAAAACATGGCATTATGTATACAGAACACTATGCAATGTTTCCCTAGAGCATGTTTGCTACCCATGTTACTGTTTCTTATTGTTATCCAAACATAAGGGAATTTGAATGAAAAGATCCATGTTTACTTTCACATTGTTTGGTCTCCTTTACAGAAATCTTTTCCATGAGGTATCACATGAGAATTGCATGTGATATCCTAGGTAAATGACCCAGTTCAATAGGTAGCTGAGCAAAAAGAAGGTAGCTAGTTTTTTCTTTGACTAATGTATTGTAGTTAAAATTACATACTCTTTTATGTATAATTTATTTTTTAAATTTCAAACTAAATGAATGGGTAGGTAACACATGTGTCAGCATACTATGACTGTAGTTAACTTCAATATATAGATATTTTTTCATCAATACCATTGTTCCTGAAAGTGTAGAAGATGTTTCAGCATTACATTTTAACTTTGTAGGAAACAAGAAAGAAGTCTGACTCGAACTTCCAGTATTTTTATGGAATCCTGCATATGAATAATCTGGCTTTGTAAATACAGACAAGTTGATTCAGTGAGGATACCAAAGTCTAACATTTTGAAGATATTACAACAAATCCCACACAGAAATATTTAATATTCATTTCTTATCAAAGCAATCCATCAACACAAATCAGATCTGAAATCATATATGAGCATAACTAATTAAGAGTAATGCTAAGCTAAAACCATTTTTATTTTAATGATTAGAATGCATTATTTCATCAGTTGGGTACTCTTGCTGCTGACAAAAATTTGAAGAAACAGAATAGCTGACTGGAGTTTTTGTGAAACAGAGATAGCAAAGTTTATGTTATGAACAGCTGAGAACTGCTCTGCCCACCTATGTTACTTCCTAACAAATACCACACTAGGTTCAGTTGATGAGTTCAGTTTCCAGATACATCACCTCCTAACATTTACCATACTAGAATCAGTTGAGAAGTTCCATTTCCAGTTATATTACCTCCCAACAATCACCACACTAGGATGAGTTGAGAAGTTCAATTTCCAGATACATTACCTCCCAACAATTACCACACTAGGATCAGTTAAGAAGTTCAGTTTCCAGTTATATAATCTCCCAACAATTACCACACTAGGATCAGTTGAGAAGTTCAGTTTCCAGATACATTACCTCCCAACAATTACCACACTAGGATCAGTTGAGAAGTTCAGTTTCCAGATACATTACCTCCCATCAATTACCACACTATGATCAGTTAAAAAGTTCAGTTTCCAGTTATATTACCTCCCAACTATTACCACACTAGGATAAGTTGAGAAGCTTCATATCAAGTTATATTACCTCCCAACAATTACCACACTAGGATAAGTTGAGAACTTCACCATCCAGATATATCAGTTACCATAATCTTTGTTATATTTTTCAACAAGTAGTTTAACGTGTTATTGGGTGTATTAAAGTTGTATTACCTACTTTTCTTAAATAATTTGGTGTATTTGTTGTTATAGTCATTTCGACACGTGTGTGTCGACATTATCAGATCTAACATATTAAATGCTTTGATTTGTTTATTGTAAATACAATGGTAGAATATAATAAGGGTTAAGAGTTACTCAGTAGGATATGAAACTTTTCTTCACAGTCCGTGACACGAGTGTAAGGTGAATGATAAATTAATAAAAATATTAAAAGTTTATCTGTTGCAGCTGCTAACTTTCGACTTCCCTCGGTTGCTGGCATTAGGCTAACCGAGAAAAAATAAATAAGTAAACGGATATAAGACTCCAACGTAGCGTAATCGCTCAGAGTAACTTCACTTGTTTATGAATATTCATAGAAAACCCCTGTTGGAACATGTGCCTTAAAATTAATTCCTGTAAGAGGTTCGTGTAATATATACTCAAAATTACTGCTTTCGCTTCTACGCTTGACCGAACCAAATGTAATCTCGTTGACAAACATTGAACTTCATCGCTTGAGAAGTTGTTGTAGTGGAAATTTGTTTTCACTCTCTTGCTATGCTAGTTCAGCCTTTTACTAATTTTACGTTCTCTCTATCACGTAACGTTGTTCGTGTAGTTATAACGTCACAGGAAAGGATGCCCTCTATGTATAGGTATTGTTACTATTATTGTATTAAATTAACGTAATTTTTACTGTTTGTTTTTAGTTCAAGCACAAAGCTACACAATGGGCTATCAATGCTCTACCCACCATTGGTTTCAAAACCCGATTTCTAGCGTTGTAAGTACGCAGACTTAACCGCTGTACTACTCGTAATCTCCCTCTCACGGTTTTGCCCTACTAAAACTGCTGTCTTCATATACTTCGTTATCGAATGTCTCAGATGATTACGTGTTTAAACGATAAAGGTGGACATACAAAAGTTTAAAAAATAAGTACATTTTAAGTGATCGTAATTTCAAACCAGTGTCAAAGAAAATCGCATTAGAGAACCAGAAATGTTGTTCCCTACGAACAACTAAGGTGAAAACCATGGTATAAAAATATATCAACATATAATAACTGAAAGTACTAAAATACTTTCAGCAAAATAATATTGTTAAGTAAAACAATATTTTAAAGGAAATACATTATAAATAAACTAAACATAGGACAGTTTTTTAACTTCGCGCAAAGCTACACGAGGGCTATCTGCGCTAGCCGTCCCAAATTTAGCAGTGTAAGACTAGAGGGAAAGCAGGTAGTCATTACCACCCACCACCAACTCTTGGGCTACTCTTTTAGCAACTAATAGTGGGATTGACTGTGACATAATAACACCCCCATTGTTGACAGAGCGAACATGTTTGGTTTGATAGGGATTCGAACCCGCCATCTTCAGATGGTGACTCAAGCTCTTTAACCATTTAGCCATCCAGGGCCAACATAGCATAAAAATACAAAATCAAACACACTGCTTCGATTAACGCAAAAAACTACTTCGTTAGGGCAGTTTTTCATTATTTTTTAATTGACAGTTATTTTGTTGAATATTTAAATCTTGTACTTGTCCCTAGGTCTTCGTCTTTCCAGTTGATAGCACTTTTTGAGTTGTGTTTACTTACACCATCAGCACTTTCAGTTTGTTCTAACCGTGCGTGAATTTGTAAAATTACGACGTCACGATTCTAAAGTCTATGTTAAAAAGTGTATGAACTTAATGGAAAGACAAAATGATTTCCTCAGCCCGATCGATCCTATTAGATGTATTTAATAGTCGCATTCTTCACTGGTATTTGTAACCGACAGTAAAATTCGCCACTTCATGGAGAAGCCATTTTAAGTTAATTCGGTAATGTCACGAAGCGCGTATAATAAACGATATTTCGTTTTTGAACTACTTGAACGCGGATTTTGTTAGGTGATAAGATGAACCAATAAAGGTCGATGTCTTGGGAAATACTGTTGTGGAGAGAGTTTTACAAGAGTTGTCTTCGTTCCTTGAATAATAATATAAACTATCACAGATTTCAGTTCACGCCAACGTAAAATACGTCATTCTTAAGTTTCTGATGTGATCGGAGAAATGTTCATTTGTGTACATTCCAAATGTCATTTGTTCGTGTGAACATTATGTTGTGGGGTTAATACTAACATAAAGGAATTTTGTTTTCGAATTAAATCTTTGAACAGGGTCCTTACTTTAACTTGACTGATCAACACTTTACTTGACAAAATGTTAATTTGAATCTGAGGAGTAGAGAGAGACTAGAGGCATTGAATAAAGCAGTTTATTTCGATAAACGTGTTTAATGTTCTCTACCTTACGTGTATTACTTGTCAATGAATTTTGAAATCGACTTAATTAATTGGCTTTGTTTGTTTGTTTGTTTTTTAATTTCGCGCAGAGCTACTCGAGGGCTATCTGCGCTAGCCGTTCCTAATTTAGCAGTGCAAGACTAGAGGGAAGGCTGCTAGTCATCGCCACTTACCGCCAACCTTTAGCTACTCTTTTATCAACGAATAGTGGGATTAACCGTTACGTTATAACGCTCCCACGGCTTAAATGGCGAGCATGTTCGGTGCGACGGGGATGCGAACCCGCCATCTTCAGAATGCGACGCGAGCGCTTTAACCATTTGGTCATCCCTGGCCAACATAGGATAAAAATATACTTGTATGTGTCCGTTCAAATCAAACAAACTGCTTCGATTAACGCATTGGTATGACGGGGATTCGAACCCGCGCCCCTCAGCTTACGAGTCGCGTGCCTTAACCAACTGGCCATGCCGGGCTAATTAGTTTTTCTTTAAAGTCCACCGTACCACTTTAGTTATAGACTTTAAATTGAACTTTAGGTTTCAGGCATGTTTGTCATAAACATTGCGGCGTTTTAGAAAGCCATGATTTGAAATTCAATAAGAATGAATTATAATATTGTCTTGTAGACAGGTTTCAGAGGTTAATTGTTTACTCAAGTTTTACTACATAAAATATGATTTTATTGCAGTAAGTAAACTGAAAAGGAAACCTTCTAATGAAACATTGTTAAACATCTCCGTGTAACTTTGTTTAAAAAATATATATTTACATAACTTCAAAGGAATTCATTGTTTACCATCATAATTTCAATAAAACTGATTTTAAATAAGAGATTGTCACTTGGCTATTTGTTATAGAAAATAATATTTTGATATATCCTTATATTAGCTTACCCTTAACAGTTCATAAGATTATTTGAAACTTTCAGCTTATTGTGTCCAGAAACTAGGTTTTTATTTTCGACGTTTTTAAAATTTTATATAATACAAACAAAATCCATTTCATCGTGTCTTCCAGTTTTCCTAAACTTTGTAATAAACATCACATGAAATATTCATTTTCCAGAACATGACAAACATACATTAAAAATGTTTTTTTTTTTCCTAGTTGTCACTTTCACTGATCTTAAAATATCAGTGACTACTTTGAAACATAAAACTTTCCGTTTTGTTTCCGTACTACTTTCAAGAAGTTCTAGCTGCCAATTCTTAAACGTGTTTTACAGAAAGTGAATTTTTAGCTTAAAAATGAAAGAAAATATTTACAAACAAAACAGATATTTCAAGTATTGATTTTAATTCATTCATGTTTTCGGATTTTAAATGTTGTTGAGATAATTACGTAAGAGGAAAATTTGCTTAATGAATATTTAACAAAATTAACCTGGTCTACAAAGAGAAAGTTTTTGTTATATGTTTTAAAATAATTCTGTTAATTCGCCATCTGAATTGTTTTATAAGATATGTTTTAAGTGGTATTGCTAAAATATGTGTTTTATGGTCTTTATCAAAGCATCTTTCACTTTAGTCCATTTAAACGTATTGTTGCGCCATCTATCGGTGCTAGAGGAGACTCCTGTAGCCTTGGTTGCTGTCACCTATTTTAATTTTATTGAGAGTAGTAAGATTAAATTTCTAATAAAATAAAAAAATATTATTAAAATACCGTACGATGGCGTTATTAAAAATATATGATAGTGCGATTATAATGTCCACTTTTGTCACAAATTTGATTATTTTTTTAAACCTCGGATAGCTTCTAAGTGATTTTCTCTATGCCACTGTGATGACGTAAACGTTTCAAATACTTCTGGAAAACGTGAGCATTGTGATTAAACAGTCCGATATTGTTGCAATCTGGATCCACGAGTTTTCGACCTTTATTTCTTATACAGCGTAATGCACATCGATGTCCGTTATATAATCCCGGTTCCCAAGTCGTTACACACATCGCACAGTTGTGGATACAAAGGTAGAGCTTACCGCGCATGCCCGTCGGCGTTCCATTCTTCGTGGCACTACATTCTGGGAGAAACGTTATTAATCCACTGGCGATATACAAAACAAAGTAGGTAAATCTGAAATCCTAAAAAAAGAGAGAGAGAAATTGGATATGTTAATATAAAAAGTCAAAATGTATCCTTTACGTTGTTCTCGTAATAAATAATATAAACACAACTCTTGTTTAACATAAAAGACATTACGTCACGTGCTTGACTTTTTCCAAAATACGAGATTATTAAAACCATATAATCTACAGATAATTCCACAAGAGTAACTTCTGTTACATTTCTCATTTCAATATGGTCGTGAGATAACGTTAACTTTCTCAGTCATAAATTAGGATTTGTTTGTTATTTTGTCACTATATTAAAATAATACACTTTTCAGGTTATAATAATCGAAATACACAAACTGTGTGTTATCATGACTATATTCCAAGCGTAAGATGTCGAGTTTTTAAGGAACTTTTTGTGGCCCCTTTCAACCCCCATTTTGGAACGGTATAACGTATGATCTTGTAGTCCCCCGCTAGTAGAGCAGTATGTCTCTGGATTTATAACACTAAAATCAGGGGCTCGATTCCCCTCAGCAGATAGCCCGATGTGGCTTTGCTAGAAGAAAACACACATATGATCTGGATGACGTTCTTTTAAGACAACTTATAAGTTATGTCTGAATTTTAAGTTAAACCTGAGAGAATATGAAACTTAGAAAACTACTTTTATAACCTCGCTTCAACCTGCAGAAGCTGCTTTAGAATCCGATGTTTATAACATTGGTACACAATATTATGTTTTATCACAGTTCTCTTTTATGTTCACGTAAAGTTCACATCTGGCAGACTCATTACTTCATTAACGTGTCTATTGTTAAGTTCACGTGGGTTTCATTTCTGGTGCAGCTAAAACTTTACAAGCCTGTCAATAGTTTATTTACACGTAGAGTTTACTTGTGGTATAACCAGAACTTTACAATTCTGTCAATAGTTTATTTACATGTGAAGTTCGCTTGAGGTATAGTCAGAACTTTACAAGCCTGTCAATAGTTTATTTACACGTAGAGTTTACTTGTGGTATAGCTAAAACTTTACAAGCCTGTCAATAGTTTATTTATACACACAGTTTACTTGTGGTATAGCTAAAACTATACAAGCCTGTCAATAGTTTATTTACACACACAGTTTACTTGTGGTATAGTCAGAACTTTACATGGCTGTCAATAGTTTATTTACACACACAGTTTACTTGTGGTATAACCAGAACCTTACAAGCCTGTCAATAGTTTATTTACACGTAGAGTTTACTTGTGGTATAGCCAGAACTTTACAAGCCTGTCAATAGTTTATTTACACGTAGAGTTTACTTGTGGTATAGCCAGAACTTTACAAGCCTGTCAATAGTTTATTTACACGTAGGGTTTACTTGTGGTATAGCCAGAACTTTACAAGCCTGTCAATAGTTTATTTACACGTAGAGTTTACTTGTGGTATAGCTAAAACTTTACAAGCCTGTCAATAGTTTATTTACACGTAGAGTTTACTTCTGGTATAGTCAGAACTTTACATGGCTGTCAATAGCTTGTTCTCACATATTTTCTAAACATCCACACATAACGTAGTAGCTCAGCAGAACGTCTACAAGCTTTCGATGCCTTTGATTACGTGGGTTTGTACTCAACAACAGTTAAAGATTCCAGCACCTATTAATATCTGAAAGCCTCTAAACGGGTCACTTCTACATGTCTCTCAACTCAATACATTCAGTGAAGTCAAGTCCAGGAAAAGTTAGTTTAATTAGCCCTTGTGTGGATTTGTGCGAAACACGGTTTAAGATAGGTTGAATGAACAGGAAAACAAGTGTGAAAAACCACTGGTTTATTATTTATCAAACAACAAACGTGCACGTATTTAGATGGATCTATCAAACGCAAACAACGACGAGAGATTTTCTCTAATTAAACATTTTCTGTTTTCTGGATAATCAGTAACGCTATGTTCGAACAGCATGTTTATTTTAGTTACAAAAACAATTGTGTTTAGCAATTAAAACGACTCTCTAAAAACACACATCAAAACCAAAACTAAAATATAGATCACGTAAGCTTCAATCTAAGAGCGTTTGTTTGTTTATTTGAATTTCGCGGAAAGCTACACTAGGGCTATCTGTACCTAACTTAGCAGTGTAAGACTAGAGGGAAGACAGCTAGTTATTACTATCCACCTCCAATTCTTGGGCTACTCTTTTACCAACAAAGAGTGGGATTGACCGTCACATTATAACATTCCCACTGCTGAAAGGGCGAGCACGTTTGGTGCTACGGGGATTCGAACCCACGACCCTCAGCGTACGAGTCGAACGCCTTAACTTACCTGGCCATGGAAGAGCGAAACGGCAGAAGTATTATGACCCTGATGTTGGAAGGGTCAGTGTGTGGTTATGTTGTTGTTTCGGAAATGGGTGAAAAACAACAACGAGTATCCGTTTTCCTTGTTTTGAACAGATAAACGAAGCTATAATAAATTGTGAATGTTTCTATTATAACACACTTATATCCGCTATATTGCAAAGGATGTTTTTATGCAGCAAAAAAGATGCTAACCATTGGATTTTCTAGAAGAATAAAAAAATTCTTGTGATAAGACAGCTTTACTAATGTAAAATAAACCATCAGAGGCTGAGGTTATGGGTTGTTTATAGTGTAAAAAATAACGTTAAGAATTTTTGTAAACATTGTTCCTTTAACAATTATCACGTCAGCATATTGGTTCGTTTTATGTAGGGGGGGATTGTGTTTAATTGTACGTGATTTTTATTTTTATTTTAGTGGCGCAATGGGCTTCAACCGCTAGAAACCGGGTTTCAATGCCCGTAGTGCGCAAAGCACAACAGATAACCCTTTATGTAACTTTGTGCTTAGCTACAATCAAACGAGCCTCCTTATATTGCCCTACAATGGTCCATCAGTATGTCTGCGGACTCACGCCTCTAAAATCTGTTTGGATACCCGTGGTGGGCAGAGCACAGATAGCCCATTATGTAGCTTTGTGTTTAATTATAAACAAAATAAATGATTTGCCTTTCTGGTAGTCCCCCCGCTGGTGCAGCCGTAAGTCTACGAATTTACAACGCTAAAATCAGAGGTTTGATTCCCTTCGGTGGACTCACCAGATAGTCCGATGTGGCTTGCTGTAAGAAAACACCTTTCTGGTGAAGGATTGATGGTCGCGTTATCTATATTATAACGAGAAAGTTTTTCGACTTTTGTTTTTGGTAATTTGTTGAATCAGGAAAATATACTGTTTGTCAACAGAGTATGATATACCATTCAGACCGTAAGAAAAACCTTCATTAATTATATCTTAAATCACACACACAGAGGTAATTCAGCTTTTTAATAAAACAATCTCATTATCATGAATTTCTTTATGAGATTGTTTTATTAAAAGGCTGAATTTCCTCTCTCTTTGCAAAATAAACCAATTAACGTAAAATTATTTTGATTGGTTCATTTTGCAAAGCCACAAAAGTGCTATCTGCACTGGACGTCCTTCACTATGTACTGATAGATTAGAGAAAAGGTAGCCAGTCAACAGCACCCACCAGCAAGGTTTGAACAATACTGTTTAACAAGGCTGCATAGTAATAAAAGAGGATATAGTAAGGGAATGCCTTTATATGTCCCTCGCTGGTACAGCGGTAAGTCTGCGGATTTACCACTCTAAAATCAGGGGTTCGATTTCCCTCGGTGGACTCAGCAGATAGCCTAATGTGACTTTGCTATAAGAAAGACACACACATGCACACGACTTTATATATAGAGAATACTTCAATTTCTACAGTACTGTTATCCTTCACCATGTACTGATAGATTAAAGGAAAAATAGCAAGTCAACAGCACCCACCGCCAACTTTGGAACAACTCCTGTCTCAAAATGTGGAGCACGATGTGTTTTTTTTTTGTGGGGAGTGGCGCTGGGGAGGACAAGTGATGCAAATCATAGACGACCTTTGGATCCACAATCTGGCGCCCCCTGATGGCTTAGTAGAAAGTCTGAAAACTTATACAGCTGAAAGTCGAGTTTCGATACTCGTGGTGGGTAGAACACAGTTAGCCAGTTAATTGTGGAGCTTTGCGCTTAACAACAAAATGACCACCCAATCACAGCGCAGATGAATGGAACATCTTCGGAAAGTAAACCTCCGGAAACCGCGTTCGTAATGAAAATAAACGTAACCCTTTGATCACAAATGTTCTCGGCACGTTATCAGCTACGTTTTGGATAACTCGTGGCCTGATTTCTCTGTGTATATATCCATAACCTACTTTAAACAGTTCTGTTTTGTCTTCCGGCATTTCTTGTTAACAACTTCCGTACAGTTGTGGGCGTGAATCGAGAGCTGTTTTTCACAAAATCGTTTTTTTTCCAGATGATTTTATTTTATTTTTTCTTACACTGTAAACTTAGCAGTATTCACGTTCGACATGTACAATTCGAAGGTGAATGTCATTACGATAAGAGCTACACATCGGGCTAGCTGTGCTCTGCGCACCACAGGTATCGAACACCGATATTTCGAGTTATAAACTCTCAGTCGAATGTTTGTTTCCTTTTTTTTTGTTGTTGTTGAGCGCAAAGTTACACAACGGACTATCTGTACTCTACACATTACAGGTATTAATACTGAATATTTAAGGTTATAAACCCTCAGTTGAATTTTGTCTTTTTGTTTTTAACTGCAAAACTACGTAACTGGCTCTGTGTACTTATCGAAATCCGATATGTAGGATTAAAAATCCTCATTTGAATGTTTGTTGTTTCGTTGTTGAGCGTAAAACCGCACAGTTCCTTGTCTATTCTCTGCCGACTGACTGTAAGTGTTGAAATCCAGCTTTTAGTGTTTAAGCCTTCATACCACTGATGCACCAGGATTCGAAACCCGGATTCTAGCGTTGTAAGTCCGCATACATACCGCTGTGCCATTGGAGACATAAATGTCTCCATGTAGAGGAAATACCTCAGTTTCTATAGTGCTGTTATACAGGGTTAACAAAATTATTTATTAAGGTAATTCTTGGGCACTCTGTATATATGAAAATCATTTCCATCTTGCAACGCAAGATGAGATATTATGTTGACACCTTCGTCATTCTCTGGTCAGTGTTTAGAACCGATAGTGTATGAGAGTTAGGTTCCTTTCTCCTTGACATTGTGTTGGCCAGCTGACATTTAGATTTGGTTCTTACACTTTCAGCACAAACATCTTTTCTTTACTAAGGCCCGGCATGGCCAGGTGGGTTAAGGTGTTCAACTCGTAATCCGAGGGTCGTGGGTTCGAATCCCCGTTGCACCAAACATGCTCGTCCTTTCAACCGTGGGGGCGTTATAATGTCACAGTCAATCCCACTGTTCGTTGGTAAAAGAGTAGCCCAAGAGTTGGCGGCGGGTGGTGATGACTGGCTGCTTTCCCTCTAGTCTTACACTGCAAAATAAGGGACGGCTAGCGCAGATAGCCCTGGTGTATCTTTGCGCGAAATTCAAAAACAAACCTTTCTCTACTGGTTTAAGGATGTTGTACGATTCGTCCAAGACAAACTACAGTCTTTGCGGAATTTTTATTTTTCTCGCCAGTGATTTAATTTTAATCACGTTAAACTTAACCTTAACTTGGCTTAACTTCATTTCAGCTATGCCCGTGGATATTGTGTTAGCGTTTGGTTTGTTTTGAATTTCACGCAAAGCTACTCCCGGGCTATCTCTGCTAATTTTCCCTAACATAATAACGCCTTCAAAAACTGAAAAGGCGAATGTGAGGGATGACGGGTTTACGAAATGTTTGATTAAACCTGTTTATCCTACCAGTCACGACTTTCATGAAATAGTTATGTTACTGATTTTCTGGGAACTTGATTCTTATAAAAAAAGACCCGTGAATTTTCCACAAATTAAAATAAATAAGAAATGGTTTTCTTCAACGAACTATAAAAACCGGTGTTAAGAAAACAATAGCGAAATACATTAGACACTATGACGTGAACTATTCTAGACAGTCAGGTTTCAAGTTCCCACAAAAATTAAAACAAAGTAACCTAAAGTACTGCAAAGTAGAAGACGTACGAACTATTGTGACATTCTAAAGCACGTGAACTCTTGTTCCATTATAGAGCAGGTGCACTCTTGCTACATTGTAGAACATGTTAAGGCTTTTGATTTTCTACTCTTATGTTTTATTGTTTTATAATTTTGTGCAAAGCTTCAGAATGGTTACCTATTTTAGTTGTCCCTAACTTATCAGTGTAAGACTAGAGGGAAGACAGCCAGTCATCAACATCCACCTCCATCTCCTGGGCTACTCCTTTACCAATGAATATAAGGATCGACTGTCACATTATAACGCCCTCGCGGCTGAAAGGGCGAGCATGTTTTGTGTGACGGGGATTCGAACCCGCGACCTTAACAATCTACCCATGCCGTCGTTATATTGGATATCGATCTCATAAATTGCTTTTATTGTTTAGTTGAAATCTTTATTAATAATTTTAATTGTTTTTTTTTATTTATTATAAAGTACCGCGTTACGGTACAAGTAATAGGGTTCAGAAAAAGTTAAACAAACTGTTAGTTTCGTATCACAAGAAGGCTACCTTCTAGCGGTAAACGCTGTAAACTTGTGTGACATCATGGCGTCATACGGGGACTTTGTGAGGTCAATTCGTGTGAAAAAAATCCATCCAAAACACTAGATACGTTTATACTTTCGTAATGAAATAGATATTCAAACAATATTAAAATAATAATTTTTAACAAATTGTACGAGGGCGGGTTCGTGTACGTTGATCATAATACATATATCTGACCTGTGATGACGAGAAAGTTTCAATACCCAGTCTTGAGATACATTTGTATATCTGACCCAACAGGAACATATAAAAGAGAAAGAACTTATTTATTAGTCCATCCCTCTCAGTGGTACAGCAGCAGCAAATCTGTAGGCTTCTAATTCTAAAAACAGAGTTTCGATACCCTTGGTGGGCACATCACAGATATCACAATATTTTGCTTTGTGATTGTATAGAAACAAACGTATTCACTAGATAATACATATGTTAATGACTTATGACACTAAAATCCAAGATCCACATCCCCGCGGTGACCACGTCCAGACAACCCATAGCGTATTTATGCACAGAGAAATTACAACAATAACTCCTGTATATAATTTTAAAAAATACACATCTTATTAGTATTTTACCTAAAAAATATTAATGTTTTATTTTATTTAAAGTCAAGTATTATACTGTTATCGCTGTTTAGGTCGTGGACGTTCATGAGTAGTGACATCTGCTAACACTTAAAACTAATTCTTCAAATCAGAAAACAAAAACCAACTTACCATTGCGAAGTCGTTGCTGTGCTCAGTAATACGTAAATTAGGGTGATTGTGAATTAGCTTTGGCTCAGTTTGTAGACCAGCTTAATCTACTACATTAAGGCTTAACACTCCCACAGCTTCACACAGTTTGGAATCAGACCAATTAGTTGGAAGTCGCAGAGGAAGAAGGAGAGACTCAAACCACGTAAGCTGCAGATCGAGAAAACCTAAACCAGCTACCGGTTTTATTCCCGCTTGCAGAGGAATGGCAGCGAAAAGTTTCTGACATGACTGAGTTTTTCAAGGCTGGACTTCCATGATCCGCGAGGAGAACAAGTTGTTACGATACCAAGTTAGGAGGGATTTTCCCGCCATGGAGGTCATGACCAGAACTTTGCCATTGCTGTTATACAGTGTAGAGATTTCCTTATATGACTCAGATTTAGGCCTATACCGTACCTGACTTCGTTTGTTACCGTTTAGTACATCTTTCATTCTAGTTAGCTAGAAAACAATGTTCCTGTTGTTGTCGTTTATTCAGTAAAATATCGTGGATCTGTTGTTGTCAACTCAATAAAATTTTGCAAATTTTTATAAAATATTATGGATCTGTTGTGATCTTTGTTGTTTATTCATTAAAATATTGCAATTTTTAATTAAAGATCGTGGATTGATTGTTGTTATATTTATTGTTTATTCGATAAAATATTGCAACTTCTCATTAAAGATCGTGGATTTACAAGAACATTTAATGCGCAATAACGTTTGGTGGGTTCTGAAAAAAGGATTTTTTGATGTTAACAACGGCCATTAGCATGGGTTAGTAAATCTGTTTTTGTTGTTGATTTCCCGTGCACATGTTTAGACCATATCTAACCACAGTTATCTTCATATTATACTGATCTAATGCAAGTTTCCTAATCATAATTCAGGAAAAGATTTTGGTGCACAATGTATTTGAATAATTCCTGTCTTGTAATGCTAAAATCCAGGTTTATATTCCTCACGGTGGACGCGACAGTGAACTTATCGTGGCTTTGCTATAAAATAAAGTCTTACAAGAGTGTCTTACATTTTCTTCACATAAGGGAAGAAGCCTTCAAAATCAAAACAGATTAACAAAGTGATAAACTTATAAAATTAAAGTGTGGTTGAACTTGGTTAACTGAACGTAGCATAACCATATTAAACTCTCAACTAGTAAGTTATTACAAATTAATTACGATAACTTCCACCTCGTGGCTCAACGATAACTTCGAAGCTTATAATGCTAAAATTCATAATTTATATCAGTGAAGATTACCTGTATTAAATATGTTGATAATTTAGAAAACTGGTTAGAAAAAAAACGACAAAGTTTAAGCTTTTTTTCTCAGGCTTATGAAGCGTTTTTTTGTTGTTAGATAGGTATTTAAAATTAGTAAATAAATGTTTGTTTCCTTGTTCTATCACAGAGTTATATAGTGGGCTATCTGCGCTGTACCCACTACGGGAATCGAACCCGTAATTACAAAGTTATAAACTCTTCAAGCTTCACGCTGAGCCACAAGCAGATCAGTAAAACAATATCCCTTTGTGTTTTCTTTCTTTAAATATAATATAATAAGAAAACAAAGAGTGTAGATCAGTGGAATAACAATTGATTGCACAGCGGATAATCGAACCTCATATTTTAGGTCGCTTAAAATATATGATATTTGATAAAATATATTGTAATAACTTTCTGCTTTGTTTGTCATTTTATAAGTGTATCTAAAATAATTATGCTTGTTTTACGTGATTGTATTTTCATAACTGCTTGGAAAAAGTGGTGAAAGACATTATTTTTCTTTCTTTCTTTTAAGTCGTAAAACAGTCATTTGAGATAAGTTAATACTATTTAATTTTATTCCTGACCCGGCATGGCCAAGCGTGTTAAGGCGTGCGACTCGTAATCTGAGGGTCGCGGGCTCGCATCCCCGTCGCGCCAAACATGCTCGCTCTTTCAGCCGTGAGGGCGTTATAATGAGACGGTCAATCCCACTATTCGTTAGTAAAAGAGTAGCCCAAGAGTTGGCGGTGGGCGGTGATGACTAGCTGCCTTCTCTCTAGTCTTACACTGTTAAATTAGGGACGGCTAGCACAGATAGCCCTCGAGTAGCTTTGTGCGAAATTCAAAAACAAACAAAACTTTATTCCGTTTATTTCGGTTTCCCACCGTCAGGGGGAAAATTATTCTAACGTGTCTGTTTCATTGTTGATTTCATTTACCTAATCCACCCGGCAGGACGCTACTGTGGTGGCTGAGCTTAATTACCATGACACCATTAGAAATTTGTATTAGTAAATCATAACCTGAATGAATTAATCATTAAACGCTTGTAGCACACATACACTATTTTGTGGTAGCAGTAAAACTACTGTGTAAAGGGATGTCGCGTTGACAATCGATTAATTCACGAGAGGTTTCTTGGAGAAGAGACATGTATTTATTATGACCCTTCTTAATAACGAAGGTTACAAAAACACATTAAAACTTACATTCTTATCAATCTTTGATTGTAACTGTTTCCGGCCTTCTGATACATTAGGCATTACTTTAGTTCTGTAAAAAAACATTATTATGAATAATTTATTGACTTAATATAATGTAATTATGTAATATAATATAATAGTATAATGTAAATATATGATATAATAATATAATGTAATTATATTAAGACAGTTTTCAGCGGATAAAAAGTCGTAGTTACAATTAACATGACCTCAGTTCCTGCTGTAGAAATATAGACGTCGCTAAGTTATCGGTTTAATATCCGCATTGCATACAGTATATTACGTTGTGTTCCAAGATCTGTTTGTCTGGTTTAATGGTAAGACTTATCGTTTGTAAACACACACACACACACACACACATGTAAAAAGTTACTAATATTCATGGCGGCAAGTCCGTGGGCGTATACGTTTAAAAACGTGATTCAATAACTGTGATGGACACGGTGAAGATAACTTTTTGTGTAGTTTTGTGCTTAAGAAAAAAAACATTTTTTTTTATAATTGTAAACTTAAAGTGTTATTCTATCTTAACTTTAAACTGGACAATTTTCCAGATTTGTTTAAGCACGAAAAGCAATGTTACTCACCTGCTACCCGTAACAACCATCTATCCAAGTTATGTTTATTAACTTTGAGCTTAATAGATATTGCTTATAGAAATAGGGTTAAAAAATCTATGGAAATATGTGCAGCGTTGGATGATTTTGTTCATTTAAACGTATTTTTTCAAAGTTTTATAGCTTTGTTTAAATAACAACAGAAACTCGCGCAGGAATTTAAAACGTGGGTCCTGAAACAGAGGAAATCTAAATGGGTTTCAAAGACCTCTTTTTTTTTTTTCCTTCTAAATAAACTACTCATGAGTGTATTTCGAAAACAAAAGTCATATACATGTTCCAAAAACATTGACGATCTCAAATGGATTAAACTTTGTGGTTTCCGGGGACTATGGAATCCTCTCTTCCTTTCCCTTGCGCGCGCCAGTGAAAAAACCTCCAGGTTTTTTGGTGACTCAAGGACCAATCTACTTAGCTTCATAAGCTATTGAAGTTGTTAACCTTGCTGAATTGTTGTCAGAACGTTAGTACTTGAACCAATATCTGACCGGGCCAAGGCCGACTGGCTGTGAACATGTGTTCGTCTTATCAGACCACTAGCTCAGAGAAGCAACAAATTATTTAAATGTTTATAAGCCTTCAGATGAGGCCTTCCAACTGTTGATATTGACGTTTCGCGATTAAAATGTCCTCTGCTTCCGCTAATAAATCTCTTGGTGGGAGAAAAATCGGGTCAAGGTACAGATCTCTCATGGTACACATCCAAGCCTGATCATTCTGATTGAAAGTGGTGAATATGGAAATTTCATTCCGTTTTTCTCAGCTTTATATCTTACACACTTGGTTCGAAGTGATAAGTTGTGGCTTGATAAAGTCTTTGCGCGCGAACACTCAAAGATTTCGTTCGTATTTCCATGTCAGACGTTGAATTTTGCTTTATTTCGAATTTCGCTCAAAGCTACACAAGAGCTATCTGCGCTAGCCGTCCCTAATTTGGCAGTGTAAGACTAGAAGTAATGCAGCTAGTCATCACCACCCACCGCCAATTCTTAGGCTAATCTTTTGCCAACGAATATTGGGATTGACCGTAACATTATAACACACCCACGGCTGAAAGGGCGAGCACAGTTTGGTGTGATAGAGATTCGAACCTGCGACCCTCAGATTACGAGGCGAGTACCTTAACCACCT
>NC_134834.1:189059498-189118821 GCF_004210375.1 Tachypleus tridentatus | reverse complement strand
ATATTATCCACGCTTTATGATTTAATAATGTACTCTCTTTAGTATATATATATATTATCCACGCTTTATGATTTAATAATGTACTCTCTATGTATATATATATTATCCACGCTTTATGATTTAATAATGTACCCTCTGTATGTATATCTATATTATCCACTCTTTATGATTTCATAATGTACTCTCTCTCTATATATATAAATATTTTCCACGCTTCATGATTTAATAATGCACTTTCTTTATGTATATATATATTATCCACGCTTTATGATTTAATAATGTACTCTCTATGTATATATATATTATCCACGCTTTATGATTTAATAATGCACTCTTTCTATATATATATATATATATTATCCACGCTTTATGATTTAATAATGTACTCTCTCTATATATATATATATTATCCACGCTTTATGATTTAATAATGCACTCTTTCTATATATATATATATATATTATCCACGCTTTATGATTTAATAATGTACTCTCTATGTATATATATATTATCCACGCTTTATGATTTAATAATGTACTCTCTCTATGTATATATATATTATCCACGCTTTATGATTTAATAATGTACTCTCTCTATGTATATATATATTATCCACGCTTTATGATTTAATAATGTACTCTCTCTATGTATATATATATTATCCACGCTTTATGATTTAATAATGTACTCTCTCTATGTATATCTATATTATCCACGCTTTATGATTTAATAATGTACTCTCTATGTATATATATATTATCCACGCTTTATGATTTAATAATGTACTCTCTCTATGTATATATATATTATCCACGCTTTATGATTTAATAATGTACTCTCTATATATATATATATTATCCACGTATATTTAATAATATATATTATCCACGCTTTATGATTTAATAATGTACTCTCTCTATGTATATATATATTATCCACGCTTTATGATTTAATAATGTACTCTCTATGTATATATATATTATCCACGCTTTATGATTTAATAATGCACTTTCTCTATGTATATATATATTATCCACGCTTTATGATTTAATAATGTACTCTCTGTATGTATATATATATTATCCACGCTTTATGATTTAATAATGTACTCTCTCTATGTATATATATATTATCCACGCTTTATGATTTAATAATGTACTCTCTCTATGTATATATATATTATCCACGCTTTATGATTTAATAATGTACTCTCTCTATGTATATATATATTATCCACGCTTTATGATTTAATAATGTACTCTCTCTATGTATATATATATTATCCACGCTTTATGATTTAATAATGTACTCTCTCTATGTATATATATATTATCCACGCTTTATGATTTAATAATGTACTCTCTATGTATATATATATTATCCACGCTTTATGATTTAATAATGTACTCTCTATGTATATATATATTATCCACGCTTTATGATTTAATAATGTACTCTCTCTATGTATATATATATTATCCACGCTTTATGATTTAATAATGTACTCTCTCTGTATGTATATATATATTATCCACGCTTTATGATTTAATAATGTACTCTCTCTATGTATATTTATATATTATCCACGCTTTATGATTTAATAATGTACTCTCTCTCTATGTATATATATATTATCCACGCTTTATGATTTAATAATGTACTCTCTCTATGTATATATATATTATCCACGCTTTATGATTTAATAATGTACTCTCTCTATGTATATATATATTATCCACGCTTTATGATTTAATAATGTACTTCTCTCTATGTATATATATATTATCCACGCTTTATGATTTAATAATGTACTCTCTCTATGTATATATATATTATCCACGCTTTATGATTTAATAATGTACTCTCTCTATGTATATATATATTATCCACGCTTTATGATTTAATAATGTACTCTCTCTATGTATATATATATTATCCACGCTTTATGATTTAATAATGTACTCTCTCTATGTATATATATATTATCCACGCTTTATGATTTAATAATGTACTCTCTCTATGTATATATATATTATCCACGCTTTATGATTTAATAATGTACTCTCTCTATGTATATATATATTATCCACGCTTTATGATTTAATAATGTACTCTCTCTATGTATATATATATTATCCACGCTTTATGATTTAATAATGTACTCTCTATATATATATATATATATCCACGCTTTATGATTTAATAATGTACTCTCTCTATGTATATATATATTATCCACGCTTTATGATTTAATAATGTACTCTCTATGTATATATATATATTATCCACGCTTTATGATTTAATAATGTACTCTCTCTATGTATATATATATTATCCACGCTTTATGATTTAATAATGTACTCTCTCTATGTATATATATATTATCCACGCTTTATGATTTAATAATGTACTCTCTCTATGTATATATATATTATCCACGCTTTATGATTTAATAATGTACTCTCTCTATGTATATATATATTATCCACGCTTTATGATTTAATAATGTACTCTCTCTATGTATATATATATTATCCACTCTTTATGATTTAATAATGTACTCTCTCTATGTATATATATATTATCCACGCTTTATGATTTAATAATGTACTCTCTCTATATATATATATATTATCCACGCTTTATGATTTAATAATGTACTCTCTCTATGTATATATATATTATCCACGCTTTATGATTTAATAATGTACTCTCTCTATGTATATATATATTATCCACGCTTTATGATTTAATAATGTACTCTCTCTATGTATATATATATTATCCACGCTTTATGATTTAATAATGTACTCTCTCTATGTATATATATATTATCCACGCTTTATGATTTAATAATGTACTCTCTCTATGTATATATATATTATCCACGCTTTATGATTTAATAATGTACTCTCTCTATGTATATGTATATTATCCACGCTTTATGATTTAATAATGTACTCTCTCTATGTATATATATATTATCCACGCTTTATGATTTAATAATGTACTCTCTCTATATATATATATATTATCCACGCTTTATGATTTAATAATGTACTCTCTCTATGTATATATATATTATCCACGCTTTATGATTTAATAATGTACTCTCTCTATGTATATATATTTATCCACGCTTTATGATTTAATAATGTACTCTCTCTATGTATATATATTATCCACGCTTTATGATTTAATAATGTACTCTCTCTATGTATATATATATTATCCACGCTTTATGATTTAATAATGTACTCTCTCTATGTATATATATATTATCCACGCTTTATGATTTAATAATGTACTCTCTCTATGTATATATATATTATCCACGCTTTATGATTTAATAATGTACTCTCTCTATGTATATATATATTATCCACGCTTTATGATTTAATAATGTACTCTCTCTATGTATATATATATTATCCACGCTTTATGATTTAATAATGTACTCTCTCTATGTATATATATATATCCACGCTTTATGATTTAATAATGTACTCTCTCTATGTATATATATATTATCCACGCTTTATGATTTAATAATGTACTCTCTCTATGTATATATATATTATCCACGCTTTATGATTTAATAATGTACTCTCTCTATGTATATATATATTATCCACGCTTTATGATTTAATAATGTACTCTCTCTATGTATATATATATTATCCACGCTTTATGATTTAATAATGTACTCTCTCTGTATATATATATTATCCACGCTTTATGATTTAATAATGTACTCTCTCTATGTATATATATATTATATTATCCACGCTTTATGATTTAATAATGTACTCTTCTATGTATATATATATTATCCACGCTTTATGATTTAATAATGTACTCTCTCTATGTATATATATATTATCCACGCTTTATGATTTAATAATGTACTCTCTCTATGTATATATATATTATCCACGCTTTATGATTTAATAATGTACTCTCTCTATGTATATATATATTATCCACGCTTTATGATTTAATAATGTACTCTCTCTATGTATATATATATTATCCACGCTTTATGATTTAATAATGTACTCTCTCTATGTATATATATATTATCCACGCTTTATGATTTAATAATGTACTCTCTCTATGTATATATATATTATCCACGCTTTATGATTTAATAATGTACTCTCTCTATGTATATATATATTATCCACGCTTTATGATTTAATAATGTACTCTCTATGTATATATATATTATCCACGCTTTATGATTTAATAATGTACTCTCTCTATGTATATATATATTATCCACGCTTTATGATTTAATAATGTACTCTCTCTATGTATATATATATTATCCACGCTTTATGATTTAATAATGTACTCTCTCTATGTATATATATATTATCCACGCTTTATGATTTAATAATGTACTCTCTCTATGTATGTATATATATTATCCACGCTTTATGATTTAATAATGTACTCTCTCTATGTATATATATATTATCCACGCTTTATGATTTAATAATGTACTCTCTCTATGTATATATATATTATCCACGCTTTATGATTTAATAATGTACTCTCTCTATGTATATATATATTATCCACGCTTTATGATTTAATAATGTACTCTCTCTATGTATATATATATTATCCACGCTTTATGATTTAATAATGTACTCTCTCTATGTATATATATATTATCCACGCTTTATGATTTAATAATGTACTCTCTCTATGTATATATATATTATCCACGCTTTATGATTTAATAATGTACTCTCTCTATGTATATATATATTATCCACGCTTTATGATTTAATAATGTACTCTCTCTATGTATATATATATTATCCACGCTTTATGATTTAATAATGTACTCTCTCTATGTATATATATATTATCCACGCTTTATGATTTAATAATGTACTCTATCTATGTATATCTATATTATCCACGCTTTATGATTTAATAATGTACTCTCTCTATGTATATATATATTATCCACGCTTTATGATTTAATAATGTACTCTCTCTATATATATATATATATTATCCACGCTTTATGATTTAATAATGTACTCTCTCTATGTATATATATATTATCCACGCTTTATGATTTAATAATGTACTCTCTCTATGTATATATATATTATCCACGCTTTATGATTTAATAATGTACTCTCTCTATGTATATATATATTATCCACGCTTTATGATTTAATAATGTACTCTCTCTATGTATATATATATTATCCACGCTTTATGATTTAATAATGTACTCTCTCTATGTATATATATATTATCCACGCTTTATGATTTAATAATGTACTCTCTCTATGTATATATATATTATCCACGCTTTATGATTTAATAATGTACTCTCTCTATGTATATGTATATTATCCACGCTTTATAATTTAATAATGTACTCTCTCTCTATGTATATATATTATCCACGCTTTATGATTTAATAATGCACTCTCTCTATGTATATATATATTATCCACGCTTTATGATTTAATAATGTACTCTCTCTATGTATATATATATTATCCACGCTTTATGATTTAATAATGTACTCTCTCTATATATATATATATTATCCACGCTTTATGATTTAATAATGTACTCTCTCTATGTATATCTATATTATCCACGCTTTATGATTTAATAATGTACTCTCTCTATGTATATATATATTATCCACGCTTTATGATTTAATAATGTACTCTCTCTATGTATATATATATTATCCACGCTTTATGATTTAATAATGTACTCTCTCTATGTATATATATATTATCCACGCTTTATGATTTAATAATGTACTCTCTCTATGTATATATATATTATCCACGCTTTATGATTTAATAATGTACTCTCTCTATGTATATATATATTATCCACGCTTTATGATTTAATAATGTACTCTCTCTATGTATATATATATTATCCACGCTTTATGATTTAATAATGTACTCTATCTAGGTATATATATATTATCCACGCTTTATGATTTAATAATGCACTCTCTCTATATATATATATATTATCCACGCTTTATGATTTAATAATGTACTCTCTATATGTATATATATATTATCCACGCTTTATGATTTAATAATGTACTCTCTCTATGTATATATATATTATCCACGCTTTATGATTTAATAATGTACTCTCTCTATGTATATATATATTACCACGCTTTATGATTTAATAATGTACTCTCTCTATGTATATATATATTATCCACGCTTTATGATTTAATAATGTACTCTCTTATGATTTAATAATGTACTATGTATATATATATTATCCACGCTTTATGATTTAATAATGTACTCTCTCTATGTATATATATATTATCCACGCTTTATGATTTAATAATGTACTCTCTCTATGTATATATATATTATCCACGCTTTATGATTTAATAATGTACTCTCTCTATGTATATATATATTATCCACGCTTTATGATTTAATAATGTACTCTCTCTATGTATATATATATTATCCACGCTTTATGATTTAATAATGTACTCTCTCTATATATATATATATTATCCACGCTTTATGATTTAATAATGTACTCTCTATATATATATATATATTATCCACGCTTTATGATTTAATAATGTACTCTCTCTATGTATATATATATTATCCACGCTTTATGATTTAATAATGTACTCTCTCTATGTATATATATATTATCCACGCTTTATGATTTAATAATGTACTCTCTCTATGTATATATATATTATCCACGCTTTATGATTTAATAATGTACTCTCTCTATGTATATATATATTATCCACGCTTTATGATTTAATAATGCACTTTCTCTATATATATATATATATTATCCACGCTTTATGATTTAATAATGTACTCTCTCTATGTATATATATATTATCCACGCTTTATGATTTAATAATGTACTCTCTCTATGTATATATATATTATCCACGCTTTATGATTTAATAATGTACTCTCTCTATGTATATATATTATCCACGCTTTATGATTTAATAATGTACTCTCTCTATGTATATATATATTATCCACGCTTTATGATTTAATAATGTACTCTCTCTATGTATATATATATTATCCACGCTTTATGATTTAATAATGTACTCTCTCTATGTATATATATATTATCCACGCTTTATGATTTAATAATGTACTCTCTCTATGTATATATATATTATCCACGCTTTATGATTTAATAATGTACTCTCTCTATGTATATATATATTATCCACGCTTTATATTATATTATTATCCACGCTTTATGATTTAATAATGTACTCTCTATTATATATTTCCACGCTAATTTAATAATGTACTCTCTATGTATATATATATTATCCACGCTTTATGATTTAATAATGTACTCTCTCTATGTATATATATATTATCCACGCTTTATGATTTAATAATGTACTCTCTCTATGTATATATATATTATCCACGCTTTATGATTTAATAATGTACTCTCTCTATGTATATATATATTATCCACGCTTTATGATTTAATAATGTACTCTCTCTATGTATATATATATTATCCACGCTTTATGATTTAATAATGTACTCTCTCTATGTATATATATATTATCCACGCTTTATGATTTAATAATGTACTCTCTCTATGTATATATATATTATCCACGCTTTATGATTTAATAATGTACTCTCTCTATGTATATATATATTATCCACGCTTTATGATTTAATAATGTACTCTCTCTATGTATATATATATTATCCACGCTTTATGATTTAATAATGTACTCTCTCTATGTATATATATATTATCCACGCTTTATGATTTAATAATGTACTCTCTCTATGTATATATATATTTATCCACGCTTTATGATTTAATAATGTACTCTCTATATATATATATATATTTATCCACGCTTTATGATTTAATAATGTACTCTCTCTCTATATATATATATTATCCACGCTTTATGATTTAATAATGTACTCTCTTTATGTATATATATATTATCCACGCTTTATGATTTAATAATGTACTCTCTCTATGTATATATATATTATCCACGCTTTATGATTTAATAATGTACTCTCTCTATGTATATATATATTATCCACGCTTTATGATTTAATAATGTACTCTCTCTATGTATATATATATTATCCACGCTTTATGATTTAATAATGTACTCTCTCTATGTATATATATATTATCCACGCTTTATGATTTAATAATGTACTCTCTCTATGTATATATATATTATCCACGCTTTATGATTTAATAATGTACTCTCTCTATGTATATATATATTATCCACGCTTTATGATTTAATAATGTACTCTCTCTATGTATATATATATTATCCACGCTTTATGATTTAATAATGTACTCTCTCTATGTATATATATATTATCCACGCTTTATGATTTAATAATGTACTCTCTCTATGTATATATATATTATCCACGCTTTATGATTTAATAATGTACTCTCTCTATGTATATATATATTATCCACGCTTTATGATTTAATAATGTACTCTCTCTATGTATATATATTATCCACGCTTTATGATTTAATAATGTACTCTCTCTATGTATATATATATTATCCACGCTTTATGATTTAATAATGTACTCTCTCTATGTATATATATATTATCCACGCTTTATGATTTAATAATGTACTCTCTCTATGTATATATATATTATCCACGCTTTATGATTTAATAATGTACTCTCTCTATGTATATATATATTATCCACGCTTTATGATTTAATAATGTACTCTCTCTATGTATATATATATTATCCACGCTTTATGATTTAATAATGTACTAATCTCTATGTATATATATATTATCCACGCTTTATGATTTAATAATGTACTCTCTCTATGTATATATATATTATCCACGCTTTATGATTTAATAATGTACTCTCTCTATGTATATATATATTATCCACGCTTTATGATTTAATAATGTACTCTCTCTATGTATATATATATTATCCACGCTTTATGATTTAATAATGTACTCTCTCTATGTATATATATATTATCCACGCTTTATGATTTAATAATGCTACTCTCTCTATGTATATATATATTATCCACGCTTTATGATTTAATAATGTACTCTCTCTATGTATATCTATATTATCCACGCTTTATGATTTAATAATGTACTCTCTCTATATATTATATTATCCACGCTTTATGATTTAATAATGTACTCTCTCTATGTATATATATATTATCCACGCTTTATGATTTAATAATGTACTCTCTCTATGTATATATATATTATCTCTCTACGCTATTATATTATCCACGCTTTATGATTTAATAATGTACTCTCTCTATGTATATATATATTATCCACGCTTTATGATTTAATAATGTACTCTCTCTATGTATATATATATTATCCACGCTTTATGATTTAATAATGTACTCTCTCTATGTATATATATATTATCCACGCTTTATGATTTAATAATGTACTCTCTATATATATATATATATTATCCACGCTTTATGATTTAATAATGTACTCTCTCTATGTATATATATATTATCCACGCTTTATGATTTAATAATGTACTCTCTCTATGTATATATATATTATCCACGCTTTATGATTTAATAATGTACTCTCTCTATGTATATATATATTATCCACGCTTTATGATTTAATAATGTACTCTCTCTATGTATATATATATTATCCACGCTTTATGATTTAATAATGTACTCTCTCTATGTATATATATATTATCCACGCTTTATGATTTAATAATGTACTCTCTCTATGTATATATATATTATCCACGCTTTATGATTTAATAATGTACTCTCTCTATGTATATATATATTATCCACGCTTTATGATTTAATAATGTACTCTCTCTATGTATATATATATTATCCACGCTTTATGATTTAATAATGTACTCTCTCTATGTATATATATATTATCCACGCTTTATGATTTAATAATGTACTCTCTCTATGTATATATATATTATCCACGCTTTATGATTTAATAATGTACTCTCTTATGTATATTATATACGCTTTATGATTTAATAATGTACTCTCTCTATATATATATATATATCCACGCTTTATGATTTAATAATGTACTCTCTCTATGTATATATATATTATCCACGCTTTATGATTTAATAATGTACTCTCTCTATGTATATATATATTATCCACGCTTTATGATTTAATAATGTACTGATTTAATAATGTACTCTCTCTATGTATATATATATTATCCACGCTTTATGATTTAATAATGTACTCTCTCTATGTATATATATATTATCCACGCTTTATGATTTAATAATGTACTCTCTCTATGTATATATATATTATCCACGCTTTATGATTTAATAATGTACTCTCTCTATGTATATATATATTATCCACGCTTTATGATTTAATAATGTACTCTCTCTATGTATATATATATTATCCACGCTTTATGATTTAATAATGTACTCTCTCTATGTATATATATATTATCCACGCTTTATGATTTAATAATGTACTCTCTCTATGTATATATATCCATTTATCCACGCTTTATGATTTAATAATGTACTCTCTCTATGTATATATATATATCCACGCTTTATGATTTAATAATGTACTCTCTCTATGTATATATATATTATCCACGCTTTATGATTTAATAATGTACTCTCTCTATGTATATATATATTATCCACGCTTTATGATTTAATAATGTACTCTCTCTATGTATATATATATTATCCACGCTTTATGATTTAATAATGTACTCTCTCTATGTATATATATATTTATCCACGCTTTATGATTTAATAATGTACTCTCTCTATATATATATATATTATCCACGCTTTATGATTTAATAATGTACTCTCTCTATGTATATATATATTATCCACGCTTTATGATTTAATAATGTACTCTCTCTATGTATATATATATTATCCACGCTTTATGATTTAATAATGTACTCTCTCTATATATATATATATTATCCACGCTTTATGATTTAATAATGTACTCTCTCTATGTATATATATATTATCCACGCTTTATGATTTAATAATGTACTCTCTCTATGTATATATATATTATCCACGCTTTATGATTTAATAATGTACTCTCTCTATGTATATATATATTATCCACGCTTTATGATTTAATAATGTACTCTCTCTATGTATATATATTTATCCACGCTTTATGATTTAATAATGTACTCTCTCTCTATATATATATATATATTATCCACGCTTTATGATTTAATAATGATTTAATAATGTACTCTCTCTGTATATATATATTATCCACGCTTTATGATTTAATAATGTACTCTCTATATATATATATATATTATCCACGCTTTATGATTTAATAATGTACTCTCTCTATGTATATATATATTATCCACGCTTTATGATTTAATAATGTACTCTCTCTATGTATATATATATTATCCACGCTTTATGATTTAATAATGTACTCTCTCTATGTATATATATATTATCCACGCTTTATGTATATGTATATATATATCCACGCTTTATGATTTAATAATGTACTCTCTCTATGTATATATATATTATCCACGCTTTATGATTTAATAATGTACTCTCTCTATATATATATATATTATCCACGCTTTATGATTTAATAATGTACTCTCTCTCTATGTATATATATATTATCCACGCTTTATGATTTAATAATGTACTCTCTCTATGTATATATATATATTATCCACGCTTTATGATTTAATAATGTACTCTCTCTATGTATATCTATATTATCCACGCTTTATGATTTAATAATGTACTCTCTCTATGTATATATATATTATCCACGCTTTATGATTTAATAATGTACTCTCTCTATGTATATATATATTATCCACGCTTTATGATTTAATAATGTACTCTCTATGTATATATATATTATCCACGCTTTATGATTTAATAATGTACTCTCTCTATGTATATATATATTATCCACGCTTTATGATTTAATAATATTATCCACGCTTTATGATTTAATAATGTACTCTATGTATATATATATTATCCACGCTTTATGATTTAATAATGTACTCTCTCTATGTATATATATATTATCCACGCTTTATGATTTAATAATGTACTCTCTCTATGTATATATATATTATCCACGCTTTATGATTTAATAATGTACTCTCTCTATGTATATATATATTATCCACGCTTTATGATTTAATAATGTACTCTCTCTATGTATATATATATTATCCACGCTTTATGATTTAATAATGTACTCTCTCTATGTATATATATATTATCCACGCTTTATGATTTAATAATGTACTCTCTCTATGTATATATATATTATCCACGCTTTATGATTTAATAATGTACTCTCTATGTATATATATATTATCCACGCTTTATGATTTAATAATGTACTCTCTCTATGTATATATATATTATCCACGCTTTATGATTTAATAATGTACTCTCTCTATGTATATATATATTATCCACGCTTTATGATTTAATAATGTACTCTCTCTATGTATATATATATTATCCACGCTTTATGATTTAATAATGTACTCTCTCTATGTATATATATATTATCCACGCTTTATGATTTAATAATGTACTCTCTCTATATATATATTATCCACGCTTTATGATTTAATAATGTATCCATCCACGCTTTATGATTTAATAATGTACTCTCTCTATGTATATATATATTATCCACGCTTTATGATTTAATAATGTACTCTCTCTATGTATATATATATTATCCACGCTTTATGATTTAATAATGTACTCTCTCTATGTATATATATATTATCCACGCTTTATGATTTAATAATGTACTCTCTCTATGTATATATATATTATCCACGCTTTATGATTTAATAATGTACTCTCTCTATGTATATATATATTATCCACGCTTTATGATTTAATAATGTACTCTCTCTATGTATATATATATTATCCACGCTTTATGATTTAATAATGTACTCTCTCTATGTATATATATATTATCCACGCTTTATGATTTAATAATGTACTCTCTCTATGTATATATATATTATCCACGCTTTATGATTTAATAATGTACTCTCTCTATGTATATATATATTATCCACGCTTTATGATTTAATAATGTACTCTCTCTATGTATATATATATATCCACGCTTTATGATTTAATAATGTACTCTCTCTATGTATATATATATTATCCACGCTTTATGATTTAATAATGTACTCTCTCTATGTATATATATATTATCCACGCTTTATGATTTAATAATGTACTCTCTCTATGTATATATATATTATCCACGCTTTATGATTTAATAATGTACTCTCTCTATGTATATATATATTATCCACGCTTTATGATTTAATAATGTACTCTCTCTATGTATATATATATTATCCACGCTTTATGATTTAATAATGTACTCTCTCTATGTGTATATATATATTATCCACGCTTTATGATTTAATAATGTACTCTCTCTATGTATATATATATTATCCACGCTTTATGATTTAATAATGTACTCTCTCTATGTATATATATATTATCCACGCTTTATGATTTAATAATGTACTCTCTCTATGTATATATATATTATCCACGCTTTATGATTTAATAATGTACTCTCTATGTATATATATATTATCCACGCTTTATGATTTAATAATGTACTCTCTCTCTATGTATATATATATTATCCACGCTTTATGATTTAATAATGTACTCTCTCTATGTATATATATATTATCCACGCTTTATGATTTAATAATGTACTCTCTCTATATATATATATTATTAATAATGTACGCTTTATGATTTAATAATGTACTCTCTCTATGTATATATATATTATCCACGCTTTATGATTTAATAATGTACTCTCTCTATGTATATATATATTATCCACGCTTTATGATTTAATAATGTACTCTCTCTATGTATATATATATTATCCACGCTTTATGATTTAATAATGTACTCTCTCTATGTATATATATATTATCCACGCTTTATGATTTAATAATGTACTCTCTCTATGTATATATATATTATCCACGCTTTATGATTTAATAATGTACTCTCTATGTATATATATATTATCCACGCTTTATGATTTAATAATGTACTCTCTCTATGTATATATATTATCCACGCTTTATGATTTAATAATGTACTCTCTCTATGTATATATATATTATCCACGCTTTATGATTTAATAATGTACTCTCTATGTATATATATATTATCCACGCTTTATGATTTAATAATGTACTCTCTCTATGTATATATATATTATCCACGCTTTATGATTTAATAATGTACTCTCTCTATGTATATATATATTATCCACGCTTTATGATTTAATAATGTACTCTCTCTATGTATATATATATTATCCACGCTTTATGATTTAATAATGTACTCTCTCTATGTATATATATATTATCCACGCTTTATGATTTAATAATGTACTCTCTCTATGTATATATATATTATCCACGCTTTATGATTTAATAATGTACTCTCTCTATGTATATATATATTATCCACGCTTTATGATTTAATAATGTACTCTCTCTATGTATATATATATTATCCACGCTTTATGATTTAATAATGTACTCTCTCTATGTATATATATATTATCCACGCTTTATGATTTAATAATGTACTCTCTCTATGTATATATATATTATCCACGCTTTATGATTTAATAATGTACTCTCTCTATGTATATATATATTATCCACGCTTTATGATTTAATAATGTACTCTCTCTATGTATATATATATTATCCACGCTTTATGATTTAATAATGTACTCTCTCTATATATATATATATATCCACGCTTTATGATTTAATAATGTACTCTCTCTATGTATATATATATTATCCACGCTTTATGATTTAATAATGTACTCTCTCTATGTATATATATATTATCCACGCTTTATGATTTAATAATGTACTCTCTCTATGTATATATATATTATCCACGCTTTATGATTTAATAATGTACTCTCTCTATGTATATATATATTATCCACGCTTTATGATTTAATAATGTACTCTCTCTATGTATATATATATTATCCACGCTTTATGATTTAATAATGTACTCTCTCTATGTATATATATATTATCCACGCTTTATGATTTAATAATGTACTCTCTATATATATATTATATTATCCACGCTTTATGATTTAATAATGTACTCTTAATAATGTATCTCTATATATATATATTATCCACGCTTTATGATTTAATAATGTACTCTCTCTATATATATATATATTATCCACGCTTTATGATTTAATAATGCTACTTTCTAATATCTCTATATATATATATATTATCCACGCTTTATGATTTAATAATGTACTCTCTCTATGTATATATATATTATCCACGCTTTATGATTTAATAATGTACTCTCTCTATATATATATATATTATCCACGCTTTATGATTTAATGTACTGTACTCTCTCTATATATATATATCCACGCTTTATGATTTATAATGTACTCTCTCTATGTATATATATATTATCCACGCTTTATGATTTAATAATGTACTCTCTCTATGTATATATATATTATCCACGCTTTATGATTTAATAATGTACTCTCTCTATGTATATATATATTATCCACGCTTTATGATTTAATAATGTACTCTCTCTATGTATATATATATTATCCACGCTTTATGATTTAATAATGTACTCTCTCTATGTATATATATATTATCCACGCTTTATGATTTAATAATGTACTCTCTCTATGTATATATATATTATCCACGCTTTATGATTTAATAATGTACTCTTTATGATATTATCCACGCTTTATGATTTAATGTACTCTCTCTATATATATATATATTATCCACGCTTTATGATTTAATAATGTACTCTCTCTATGTATATATATATTATCCACGCTTTATGATTTAATAATGTACTCTCTCTATGTATATATATATTATCCACGCTTTATGATTTAATAATGTACTCTCTCTATGTATATATATTATCCACGCTTTATGATTTAATAATGCACTCTCTCTATGTATATATATATTATCCACGCTTTATGATTTAATAATGTACTCTCTCTATATATATATATTATCCACGCTTTATGATTTAATAATGTACTCTCTATGTATATATATATTATCCACGCTTTATGATTTAATAATGTACTCTCTCTATGTATATATATATTATCCACGCTTTATGATTTAATAATGTACTCTCTCTATGTATATATATATTATCCACGCTTTATGATTTAATAATGTACTCTCTCTATATATATATCCACGCTTTATATATTATCCACGCTTTATGATTTAATAATGTACTCTCTCTATGTATATATATATTATCCACGCTTTATGATTTAATAATGTACTCTCTCTATGTATATATATATTATCCACGCTTTATGATTTAATAATGTACTCTCTCTATGTATATATATATTATCCACGCTTTATGATTTAATAATGTACTCTCTCTATGTATATATATATTATCCACGCTTTATGATTTAATAATGTACTCTCTCTATGTATATATATATTATCCACGCTTTATGATTTAATAATGTACTCTCTCTATGTATATATATATTATCCACGCTTTATGATTTAATAATGTACTCTCTCTATGTATATATATATTATCCACGCTTTATGATTTAATAATGTACTCTCTCTATGTATATATATATTATCCACGCTTTATGATTTAATAATGTACTCTCTATGTATATATATATTATCCACGCTTTATGATTTAATAATGTACTCTCTCTATGTATATATATATATATCCACGCTTTATGATTTAATAATGTACTCTCTATGTATATATATATTATCCACGCTTTATGATTTAATAATGTACTCTCTCTATGTATATATATATTATCCACGCTTTATGATTTAATAATGTACTCTCTCTATGTATATATATATTATCCACGCTTTATGATTTAATAATGTACTCTCTCTATGTATATATATATTATCCACGCTTTATGATTTAATAATGTACTCTCTCTATGTATATATATATCCACGCTTTATGATTTAATAATGATTTAATATTATCCACGCTTTATGATTTAATAATGTCTCTCTGTATATATATATATATCCACGCTTTATGATTTAATAATGTACTCTCTCTATATATATATATTTAATAATGTATCTCACGCTTTATGCTTTTATTTAATAATGTACTCTCTCTATGTATATATATATTATCCACGCTTTATGATTTAATAATGTACTCTCTCTATGTATATATATATTATCCACGCTTTATGATTTAATAATGTACTCTCTCTATGTATATATATATTATCCACGCTTTATGATTTAATAATGTACTCTCTCTATGTATATATATATTATCTTTATGATTTAATAATGTACTCTCTCTATGTATATATATATTATCCACGCTTTATGATTTAATAATGTACTCTCTCTATGTATATATATATTATCCACGCTTTATGATTTAATAATGTACTCTCTCTATGTATATATATATTATCCACGCTTTATGATTTAATAATGTACTCTCTCTATGTATATATATATTATCCACGCTTTATGATTTAATAATGTACTCTCTCTATGTATATATATATTATCCACGCTTTATGATTTAATAATGTACTCTCTCTATGTATATATATATTATCCACGCTTTATGATTTAATAATGTACTCTCTCTATATATATATATATTATCCACGCTTTATGATTTAATAATGTACTCTCTCTATGTATATATATATTATCCACGCTTTATGATTTAATAATGTACTCTCTCTGTGTATATATATATTATCCACGCTTTATGATTTAATAATGTACTCTCTCTATGTATATATATATTATCCACGCTTTATGATTTAATAATGTGTACTGTACTCTCTCTATGTATACATATATTATCCACGCTTTATGATTTAATAATGTACTCTCTGTATATATATATCTATATTATCCACGCTTTATGATTTAATAATGTACTCTCTCTATGTATATATATATTATCCACGCTTTATGATTTAATAATGTACTCTCTCTATGTATATATATATTATCCACGCTTTATGATTTAATAATGTACTCTCTCTATGTATATATATATTATCCACGCTTTATGATTTAATAATGTACTCTCTCTATGTATATATATATTATCCACGCTTTATGATTTAATAATGTACTCTCTCTATGTATATATATATTATCCACGCTTTATGATTTAATAATGTACTCTCTCTATGTATATATATATTATCCACGCTTTATGATTTAATAATGTACTCTCTCTATGTATATATATATTATCCACGCTTTATGATTTAATAATGTACTCTCTCTATGTATATATATATTATCCACGCTTTATGATTTAATAATGTACTCTCTCTATGTATATATATATTATCCACGCTTTATGATTTAATAATGTACTCTCTCTATGTATATATATATTATCCACGCTTTATGATTTAATAATGTACTCTCTCTATGTATATATATATTATCCACGCTTTATGATTTAATAATGTACTCTCTCTATGTATATATATATTATCCACGCTTTATGATTTAATAATGTACTCTCTCTATGTATATATATATTATCCACGCTTTATGATTTAATAATGTACTCTCTCTATGTATATATATATTATCCACGCTTTATGATTTAATAATGTACTCTCTCTATATATATATATTATCCACGCTTTATGATTTAATAATGTACTCTCTCTATGTATATATATATTATCCACGCTTTATGATTTAATAATGTACTCTCTCTATGTATATATATATTATCCACGCTTTATGATTTAATAATGTATATCTTTATGATTTAATAATGCTCTCTGTATATATATATATTATCCACGCTTTATGATTTAATAATGCACTCTCTCTCTATATATATATATATTATCCACGCTTTATGATTTAATAATATACTCTCTCTATGTATATATATATTATCCACGCTTTATGATTTAATAATGTACTCTCTCTATGTATATATATATTATCCACGCTTTATGATTTAATAATGTACTCTCTCTATGTATATATATATTATCCACGCTTTATGATTTAATAATGTACTCTCTCTATGTATATATATATTATCCACGCTTTATGATTTAATAATGTACTCTCTCTATGTATATATATATTATCCACGCTTTATGATTTAATAATGTACTCTCTCTATGTATATATATATTATCCACGCTTTATGATTTAATAATGTACTCTCTCTCTGTATATATATATTATCCACGCTTTATGATTTAATAATGTACTCTCTCTATGTATATATATATTATCCACGCTTTATGATTTAATAATGTACTCTCTCTATGTATATATATATTATCCACGCTTTATGATTTAATAATGTACTCTCTCTATGTATATATATATTATCCACGCTTTATGATTTAATAATGTACTCTCTATGTATATATATATTATCCACGCTTTATGATTTAATAATGTACTTCTCTGTATATATATATATATTATCCACGCTTTATGATTTAATAATGTACTCTCTATGTATATATATATTATCCACGCTTTATGATTTAATAATGTACTCTCTCTATGTATATATATATTATCCACGCTTTATGATTTAATAATGTACTCTCTCTGTATATATATTATCCACGCTTTATGATTTAATAATGTACTTCTCTATGTATATTATATTATCCACGCTTTATGATTTAATAATGTACTCTCTCTATGTATATATATATTATCCACGCTTTATGATTTAATAATGTACTCTCTCTATGTATATATATATTATCCACGCTTTATGATTTAATAATGTACTCTCTCTATGTATATATATATTATCCACGCTTTATGATTTAATAATGTACTCTCTCTATGTATATATATATTATCCACGCTTTATGATTTAATAATGTACTCTCTCTATGTATATATATATTATCCACGCTTTATGATTTAATAATGTACTCTCTCTATGTATATATATATTATCCACGCTTTATGATTTAATAATGTACTCTCTCTATGTATATATATATTATCCACGCTTTATGATTTAATAATGTACTCTCTCTATGTATATATATATTATCCACGCTTTATGATTTAATAATGTACTCTCTCTATGTATATATATATTATCCACGCTTTATGATTTAATAATGTACTCTCTCTATGTATATATATATTATCCACGCTTTATGATTTAATAATGTACTCTCTCTATGTATATATATATTATCCACGCTTTATGATTTAATAATGTACTCTCTCTATGTATATATATATTATCCACGCTTTATGATTTAATAATGTACTCTCTCTATGTATATATATATTATCCACGCTTTATGATTTAATAATGTACTCTCTCTATGTATATATATATTATCCACGCTTTATGATTTAATAATGTACTCTCTCTATGTATATATATATTATCCACGCTTTATGATTTAATAATGTACTCTCTCTCCACGCTTTATGATTTAATAATGTATCTCTCTATATATATATATTATCCACGCTTTATGATTTAATAATGTACTCTCTCTATGTATATATATATTATCCACGCTTTATGATTTAATAATGTACTCTCTCTGTATATATATATTATCCACGCTTTATGATTTAATAATGTACTCTCTCTATGTATATATATATTATCCACGCTTTATGATTTAATAATGTACTCTCTCTATGTATATATATATTATCCACGCTTTATGATTTAATAATGTACTCTCTCTATGTATATCCACGCTATATGATTTATCCACGCTTTATGATTTAATAATGTACTCTCTCTATGTATATATATATTATCCACGCTTTATGATTTAATAATGTACTCTCTCTATGTATATATATATTATCCACGCTTTATGATTTAATAATGTACTCTCTCTATGTATATATATATTATCCACGCTTTATGATTTAATAATGTACTCTCTCTCTGTATATATATATATATCCACGCTTTATGATTTAATAATGTACTCTCTCTATGTATATATATATTATCCACGCTTTATGATTTAATAATGTACTCTCTCTATGTATATATATATTATCCACGCTTTATGATTTAATAATGTACTCTCTCTATATATATATATTATCCACGCTTTATGATTTAATAATGTATATGTATATATATATTATCCACGCTTTATGATTTAATAATGTACTCTCTCTATGTATATATATATTATCCACGCTTTATGATTTAATAATGTACTCTCTCTATGTATATATATATTATCCACGCTTTATGATTTAATAATGTACTCTCTCTATGTATATATATATTATCCACGCTTTATGATTTAATAATGTACTCTCTCTATGTATATATATATTATCCACGCTTTATGATTTAATAATGTACTTCTCTCTATGTATATATATATCCACGCTTCCACGCTTTATGATTTAATAATGTACTCTCTATATGTATATCTATATTATCCACGCTTTATAATTTAATAATGTACTCTCTCTATGTATATATATATATTATCCACGCTTTATGATTTAATAATGTACTCTCTCTATGTATATATATATTATCCACGCTTTATGATTTAATAATGTACTCTCTCTATGTATATATATATTATCCACGCTTTATGATTTAATAATGTACTCTCTCTATGTATATATATATTATCCACGCTTTATGATTTAATAATGTACTCTCTCTATGTATATATATATTTATGATTTAATAATGTACTCCACGCTTTATATTATCCACGATTTTAATAATGTACTCTCTATATGTATATATATATTATCCACGCTTTATGATTTAATAATGTACTCTCTCTATGTATATATATATTATCCACGCTTTATGATTTAATAATGTACCTCTCTATGTATATATATATTATCCACGCTTTATGATTTAATAATGTACTCTCTCTATGTATATATATATTATCCACGCTTTATGATTTAATAATGTACTCTCTCTGTATATATATATATATCCACGCTTTATGATTTAATAATGTACTCTCTCTATGTATATATATATTATCCACGCTTTATGATTTAATAATGTACTCTCTCTATATATATATATATTATCCACGCTTTATGATTTAATAATGTACTCTCTATATATATATTATATATATTATCCACGCTTTATGATTTAATAATGTAATAATGTACTCTCTCTATGTATATATATATTATCCACGCTTTATGATTTAATAATGTACTCTCTCTATGTATATATATATTATCCACGCTTTATGATTTAATAATGTACTCTCTCTATGTATATATATATTATCCACGCTTTATGATTTAATAATGTACTCTCTCTATGTATATATATTATCCACGCTTTATGATTTAATAATGTACTCTCTCTATGTATATATATATTATCCACGCTTTATGATTTAATAATGTACTCTCTCTATGTATATATATATTATCCACGCTTTATGATTTAATAATGTACTCTCTCTATGTATATATATATTATCCACGCTTTATGATTTAATAATGTACTCTCTCTATGTATATATATATTATCCACGCTTTATGATTTAATAATGTACTTTATCTTAATAATGTATGTATATATATATTATCCACGCTTTATGATTTAATAATGTACTCTCTCTATGTATATATATATTATCCACGCTTTATGATTTAATAATGCACTCTCTCTATGTATATATATTATCCACGCTTTATGATTTAATAATGTACTCTCTCTATATATATATATATTATCCACGCTTTATGATTTAATAATGTACTCTCTCTATGTATATATATATTATCCACGCTTTATGATTTAATAATGTACTCTCTCTATGTATATATATATTATCCACGCTTTATGATTTAATAATGTACTCTCTCTGTATATATATATTATCCACGCTTTATGATTTAATAATGTACTCTCTCTATGTATATATATATTATCCACGCTTTATGATTTAATAATGTACTCTCTCTATGTATATATATATTATCCACGCTTTATGATTTAATAATGTACTCTCTCTATGTATATATATATTATCCACGCTTTATGATTTAATAATGTACTCTCTCTATGTATATATATATTATCCACGCTTTATGATTTAATAATGTACTCTCTCTATGTATATATATATTATCCACGCTTTATGATTTAATAATGCACTCTCTCTTTATATATATATATATTATCCACGCTTTATGATTTAATAATGTACTCTCTCTATGTATATATATATTATCCACGCTTTATGATTTAATAATGTACTAATGTACTCTCTATGTATATATATATTATCCACGCTTTATGATTTAATAATGTACTCTCTCTATGTATATATATTTATCCACGCTTTATGATTTAATAATGTACTCTCTCTATGTATATATATATTATCCACGCTTTATGATTTAATAATGTACTCTCTCTATGTATATATATATTATCCACGCTTTATGATTTAATAATGTACTCTCTCTATGTATATATATATTATCCACGCTTTATGATTTAATAATGTACTCTCTCTATGTATATATATATTATCCACGCTTTATGATTTAATAATGTACTCTCTCTATGTATATATATATTATCCACGCTTTATGATTTAATAATGTACTCTCTCTATGTATATATATATTATCCACGCTTTATGATTTAATAATGTACTCTCTCTATGTATATATATATTATCCACGCTTTATGATTTAATAATGTACTCTCTCTATGTATATATATATTATCCACGCTTTATGATTTAATAATGTACTCTCTCTATGTATATATATATTATCCACGCTTTATGATTTAATAATGTACTCTCTCTATGTATATATATATTATCCACGCTTTATGATTTAATAATGTACTCTCTCTATGTATATATATATTATCCACGCTTTATGATTTAATAATGTACTCTCTCTATGTATATATATATTATCCACGCTTTATGATTTAATAATGTACTCTCTCTATGTATATATATATTATCCACGCTTTATGATTTAATAATGTACTCTCTCTATGTATATATATATTATCCACGCTTTATGATTTAATAATGTACTCTCTCTATGTATATATATATTATCTACGCTTTATGATTTAATAATGTACTCTCTATGTATATATATATTATCCACGCTTTATGATTTAATAATGTATGTATATATATTATCTCTCTCTATGTATATATATATTATCCACGCTTTATGATTTAATAATGTACTCTCTCTATATATATATATATTATCCACGCTTTATGATTTAATAATGTACTCTCTCTATGTATATATATATTATCCACGCTTTATGATTTAATAATGTACTCTCTCTATATATATCTATATTATCCACGCTTTATGATTTAATTATGCACTCTCTCTATGTATATATATTATCCACGCTTTATGATTTAATAATGTACTCTCTCTATATATATATATATTATCCACGCTTTATGATTTAATAATGTACTCTCTCTATGTATATATATATATATTATCCACGCTTTGTGATTTAATAATGTACTCTCTCTATGTATATCTATATTATCCACGCTTTATGATTTAATAATGTACTCTCTCTATGTATATATATATTATCCACGTTTTATGATTTAATAATGTACTCTCTCTATGTATATATATATTATCCACGCTTTATGATTTAATAATGTACTCTCTCTATGTATATATATATTATCCACGCTTTATGATTTAATAATGTACTCTCTCTATGTATATATATATTATCCACGCTTTATGATTTAATAATGTACTCTCTCTATGTATATATATATTATCCACGCTTTATGATTTAATAATGTACTCTCTCTATGTATATATATATTATCCACGCTTTATGATTTAATAATGTACTCTCTCTGTATTATAATATCCACGCTTTATGATTTAATAATGTACTCTCTGTATATATATATATTATCCACGCTTTATGATTTAATAATGTACTCTCTCTATGTATATATATATTATCCACGCTTTATGATTTAATAATGTACTCTCTCTATGTATATATATATATATCCACGCTTTATGATTTAATAATGTACTCTCTCTATGTATATATATATTATCCACGCTTTATGATTTAATAATGTACTCTCTCTATGTATATATATATTATCCACGCTTTATGATTTAATAATGTACTCTCTCTATGTATATATATATTATCCACGCTTTATGATTTAATAATGTACTCTCTCTATGTATATCTATATTATCCACGCTTTATGATTTAATAATGTACTCTCTCTATATATATATATATTATCCACGCTTTATGATTTAATAATGTACTCTCTCTATGTATATATATATTATCCACGCTTTATGATTTAATAATGTACTCTCTCTATGTATATATATATTATCCACGCTTTATGATTTAATAATGTACTCTCTCTATGTATATATATATTATCCACGCTTTATGATTTAATAATGTACTCTCTCTATGTATATATATATTATCCACGCTTTATGATTTAATAATGTACTCTCTCTATGTATATATATATTATCCACGCTTTATGATTTAATAATGTACTCTCTCTATGTATATATATATTATCCACGCTTTATGATTTAATAATGTACTTTCTCTATGTATATATATATTATCCACGCTTTATGATTTAATAATGTACTCTCTCTATGTATATATATATTATCCACGCTTTATGATTTAATAATGTACTCTCTCTATGTATATGTATATTATCCACGCTTTATGATTTAATAATGTACTCTCTCTATATATATATATATTATCCACGCTTTATGATTTAATAATGTACTCTCTCTATGTATATATATATTATCCACGCTTTATGATTTAATAATGTACTCTCTCTATGTATATATATATTATCCACGCTTTATGATTTAATAATGTACTCTCTGTATATATATATATAATGTACTCTCTCTATGTATATATATTATCCACGCTTTATGATTTAATAATGTACTCTCTATTTATGATTTAATATGTATATATATTATCCACGCTTTATGATTTAATAATGTACTCTCTCTATGTATATCTATATTATCCACGCTTTATGATTTAATAATGTACTCTCTCTATGTATATATATATTATCCACGCTTTATGATTTAATAATGTACTCTCTCTATGTATATATATATTATCCACGCTTTATGATTTAATAATGCACTCTCTCTATGTATATATATATTATCCACGCTTTATGATTTAATAATGCACTCTCTCTATGTATATATATATTATCCACGCTTTATGATTTAATAATGTACTCTCTCTATGTATATATATATTATCCACGCTTTATGATTTAATAATGTACTCTCTCTATGTATATATATATTATACACGCTTTATGATTTAATAATGTACTCTCTCTGTGTATATATATATTATCCACGCTTTATGATTTAATAATGTACTCTCTCTATGTATATATATATTATCCACGCTTTATGATTTAATAATGTACTCTCTCTATGTATATCTATATTATCCACGCTTTATGATTTAATAATGTACTCTCTCTATGTATATATATATTATCCACGCTTTATGATTTAATAATGTACTCTCTGTATGTATATCTATATTATCCACGCTTTATGATTTAATAATGCACTTTCTCTATGTATATCTATATTATCCACGCTTTATGATTTAATAATGTACTCTCTCTATGTATATATATATTATCCACGCTTTATGATTTAATAATGTACTCTCTCTATGTATATATATATTATCCACGCTTTATGATTTAATAATGTACTCTCTCTATGTATATATATATTATCCACGCTTTATGATTTAATAATGTACTCTCTATGTATATATATATTATCCACGCTTTATGATTTAATAATGTACTCTCTCTATGTATATATATATTATCCACGCTTTATGATTTAATAATGCACTCTCTCTATGTATATATATATTATCCACGCTTTATGATTTAATAATGCACTCTCTCTATGTATATATATATATTATCCACGCTTTATGATTTAATAATGTACTCTCTATGTATATATATATTATCCACGCTTTATGATTTAATAATGTACTCTCTCTATGTATATATATATTATCCACGCTTTATGATTTAATAATGTACTCTCTCTATGTATATATATATTATCCACGCTTTATGATTTAATAATGTACTCTCTCTGTATATATATATTATCCACGCTTTATGATTTAATAATGTATATTATCTCTCTCTATGTATATATATATTATCCACGCTTTATGATTTAATAATGTACTCTCTCTATGTATGTATATATATATTATCCACGCTTTATGATTTAATAATGCACTCTCTCTATGTATATCTATATTATCCACGCTTTATGATTTAATAATGCACTCTCTCTATATATATATATATATTATCCACGCTTTATGATTTAATAATGTACTCTCTCTATGTATATATATATTATCCACGCTTTATGATTTAATAATGTACTCTCTCTATGTATATGTATATTATCCACGCTTTATGATTTAATAATGTACTCTCTCTATGTATATCTATATTATCCACGCTTTATGATTTAATAATGTACTCTCTCTATGTATATATATATTATCCACGCTTTATGATTTAATAATGTACTCTCTCTATGTATATATATATTATCCACGCTTTATGATTTAATAATGTACTCTCTCTATGTATATATATATTATCCACGCTTTATGATTTAATAATGTACTTCTCTCTATGTATATATATATTATCCACGCTTTATGATTTAATAATGTATTCTCTCTATGTATATATATATTATCCACGCTTTATGATTTAATAATGTACTCTCTCTATGTATATATATATATTATCCACGCTTTATGATTTAATAATGCACTCTCTCTATGTATATATATATTATCCACGCTTTATGATTTAATAATGTACTCTCTCTATGTATATATATATATTATATATATATTATCCACGCTTTATGATTTAATAATGTACTCTCTCTATGTATATATATATATCCACGCTTTATGATTTAATAATGTACTCTCTGTGTATAAATATATTACCAACGCTTTGTGATTTAGTAATTATTCTCTCTATGTATATATATATTATCCACGCTTTATGATTTAATAATGTACTCTCTCTATGTATATCTATATTATCCACGCTTTATGATTTAATAATGTATTCTCTCTATGTATATATATATTATCCACGCTTTATGATTTAATAATGTACTCTCTCTATATATATATATATATTATCCACGCTTTATGATTTAATAATGCACTCTCTCTATGTATATATATTTATCCACGCTTTATGATTTAATAATGTACTCTCTCTATGTATATATATATTATCCACGCTTTATGATTTAATAATGTACTCTCTCTATGTATATATATATTATCCACGCTTTATGATTTAATAATGTACTCTCTCTATGTATATATATATTATCCACGCTTTATGATTTAATAATGTACTCTCTCTATGTATATCTATATTATACACGCTTTATGATTTAATAATGTACTCTCTCTATATATATATATATTATCCACGCTTTATGATTTAATAATGTACTCTCTCTATGTATATCTATATTATCCACGCTTTATGATTTAATAATGTATTCTCTCTATGTATATGTGTATTATCCACGCTTTATGATTTAATAATGTACTTTCTGTATGTATATCTATATTATCCACGCTTTATGACTTAATAATGCACTTTCTCTATGTATATATATGTTATCCACGCTTTATGATTTAATAATGTACTCTCTCTATGTATATATATATTATCCACGCTTTATGATTTAATAATGTACTCTCTCTATGTATATCTATATTATCCACGCTTTATGATTTAATAATGCACTCTCTCTATGTATATATATATTATCCACGCTTTATAATTTAATAATGTACTCTCTCTGTATATATATATTATCCACGCTTTATGATTTAATAATGCACTCTCTCTATGTATATATATATTATCCACGCTTTATGATTTAATAATGTACTCTCTCTATGTATATATATATTATCCACGCTTTATGATTTAATAATGCACTCTCTCTCTATATATATATATTATCCACGCTTTATGATTTAATAATGCACTCTCTCTATGTATATATATATGTCGTCTGTCCATCCTCCATGTACGTATCTCTAAGTTCAACATTCACCAGTCTGGTTATGTGCTCATTACTTCCTCAATATGCCTATTCGTCTTTCATTCTGTCAGTAGTGATTTGGAACTATTTGTAAAGGATCATTGCTACTTCTTTTTTGGTTTAGTTCTGTTTGAGCTGAACACTTGTGTTTTTGCTATGAAAATCACAGTTTGTTTTCAAAGTCAGACCTAATTACTTTATTCAAGGACACACTGACAAGTACGTTATGAAAGTGTAGTTATAATTTACAGAGTAAATGATCAAATATAACTATACACATTTATATTATTATGCGATTCCCTTGGCTGACGCAGACGTCATGTTCACTTTTTGTATAAACGCGCGAGGCTTTACGGATTCATTGCAAACGATGAGGAATGAGTCCAATACACACATCTATTTTTTTATTCGTCTATGTTCTCACTTAACTAGGCTTAGGTTAAAAAAAACCTAAACTATATTAGGCGCTGAACATTCTTTGAAACACATATTTTATTTCATATTTCTCTTCATGTAACTCTTATTAACGCCACGCCCTCTCCAGAAAAAAAAAAGACAAGACGCAGCGTTGAAAAAAAACTTTCGATACAACAGTAAACACACACAAAAAACATATAATTTACAACATCCACCCCTGAACACAAGTAAAATATTACAGCATCGTAATCTTGATCAGATCAGTAACTGTAAAAATTTACAACAGTAAGTTTCGAGTAAGTTTTATTCCAAGAAACAAAAATTACGCGAAAAATTCAGGATCTGATTCTTAACTTGCTGTGAGGCCCCGGCATGGCCAAGTGGTTAGCTAAGGCACTCGACTCGTAATCCGAGGGTCGTGGGATCGAATCCCCGTCGCACCAAACATGCTCTCCCCTTTCAGCCACGGGGACATTATAATGTACGGTCAATCCCACTATTTGTTGGTAAAAGAGTAGCCTGAGAATTGGCGGTGAGTGGTGATGACTAGGTGCCTTCCTTCTAGCCTAAAACTGCTAAATTAGAGACGGCTAGCGCAGATAGCCCTCTTTTAGCTTTGCGCGAAATTCAAAAATCAAACGAAACTAAAAGACACAAAAGGAGAAACACTGAGGTTTGTGTAATATCGAAAATGTTGTTTCTGGAAAGTCAAGCTTCTCGAATGTACTTAGAATAACGTTTTTAAATTTTTTTTGGACGAAGAGAGATAGTTTTAAAGATAAACTGAATAATAACTAAGTGTCGAGATTAGCACATCGTCCGTACAACGTTTGAAAATACCTGCCCATAACGACAAAGTACTAAAGTAATGGAAGTTTGAGATTAGAGAAGGAAGTAATAGAACTCATGACCATGGATCGTACAAACAAACTTAAACAGTTTAATTATTAGCACTAGAATTTACAATTTGAAAGAAACACGCCTTGTGAGTTGTTTGACTTTTTATTAGCTTCCAGTGGGTTTACTTACAAGGAAGTACAATCTTTCTCCGTTACTTTGTTTATGTTAAAGTTAGAAAACTATTCTCGGGAAACGTTTGCTTTGAGTATAGAGCAGAGCAGCTCACCCAGCGAGTAAGCTCCTTCAAATAACAATGGCGAGGTTGTTACAACGACTACCATATAAGCTCTGAAATCTATAGAACCAGTTGCTTCGAAAATACACAGTTATTTTGACATGGTTTCCAACGCTGTTTACAATAAATTCGATATAATGCACTGAAATTTGAAGACAGTAAAGTTCTAACGTATAAAGTAACCCACGTAGATAATTAAGCAACATAATATAATGTGGTATTTCGAATTACTTAGCCTAACAGCGAAAAGAAATTGAGATCATAAAAAGATTTTAATTTCCTGTTGATAACTACATATTTGCAGCTTTAACAAGGATTTCAGTATGGCGTGACCAAGTCGTAACCCTAAAAGAGATCTTCTACTGTTGCTCGGGCGACACAGATTGTGATGTTAAAGTGTTAGTTTTCCTAGAACTCATCTCGCATGACCTTTACACTAGATAGCCTAAAGCTGTAGGTACTCAGTGAATGAATAACCGGATATATTCTATTTTAGAGGCGAGTATCGAACTACTAGTGTGTGAGAAACAAAACAAACCAACTACTGACGTGAAAGATCTGCTTATGATTATGGTCATACATTCTTGCAAAACATTTCTTTTGGAGAAGCTCCACGTTTTCGTTGCATCGCTAAACAAAATAAAAAAGCCTAATAGCACATATAAACCTATATATCATTTTATCTTCTCATTAATTAGAAAACAGCTTAAATGTTACACTGGGAGTCCTCCGTAACGTGGTTCTGATTGTTTTACCCGAAATTATATCTAGAGGGAATAATAGGTAAAATCAACGAGGTTTTCGTATTATGTGGAACCTAGATTTGATATATTGATTTTCAAGACACCATCAGACAGAGTTACACCATTCAATTTCCCAAGCATATCTTGTTTCAATATTATACTCACTGTAAGCATTATATTGATGGATAAATATTCCTCGGCAGGTTTTGAATTATACACACTGTTCTCTGATTTGAACATCTAATTAATCTTTGAACGTTATAAACAAAATCAGATGCTCAAGAAGTTTCCCAAACTGTGTACCAACAATCCCTGAAGCAGACGAAAAAAAACAACTGGGAAATTTCCCTTGAATGTAGTAAAATTACAGACACGCGCCAACCTCTAGAAAGGTGCACTGTCGATTATTATGTTAGACTGGATTGAATAAAGCAAAACATCTTTACTGTCTCTTATTAACCTCGTTAAAGAGGAGAAATTTGATTTTTATCAAACTATTATAAATAAAGGTATATATAAGGACCTGGTGATACGGAGAGGAGTTTCTTATTATTGTTGTGAGTTTGCGATTTATTTTAGAAACAGGCATCGTACACGAAAACCAAAATAAAATAGAATGGAAAACGTTGTGTTAAATGTCACTCCATTACTACAAAACATAACCTACGTACCTTATCTAATTATACCTGTGTCACTCCATCAACACGAAACATAACCTGCGTCCCTTATTTATTTATACCTGTGTGACATGATGAACACGAAACATAACCTACGTCCCTTATTTAATTATACCTGTGTGACATGATCAACACGAAACATAATCTACGTCCCTTATTTAATTATACCTGTGTCACATTATCAACACGAAACATAACCTACGTCCCTTATTTATTTATACCTGTGTGACATGATAAACACGAAACATAACCTACGTCCCTTATTTAATTATACCTGTGTCACATTATCAACACGAAACATAACCTACGTCCCTTATTTATTTATACCTGTGTGAGATGATCAACACGAAACATAACCTGCGTCCCTTATTTATTTATACCTGTGTGACATGATGAACACGAAACATAATCTACGTCCCTTATCTAATTATACCTGTGTCACTCCATCAACACGAAACATAACCTACGTCCCTTATTTAATTATACCTGTGTCACATTATCAACACGAAACATAACCTACGTCCCTTATTTATTTATACCTGTGTGACATGATAAACACGAAACATAATCTACGTCCCTTATCTAATTATACCTGTGTCACTCCATCAACACGAAACATAACCTACGTCCCTTATTTAATTATACCTGAGTCAGATCATCAACACGAAACATAACCTGCGTCCCTTATTTATTTATACCTGTGTGACATGATAAACACGAAACATAATCTACGTCCCTTATCTAATTATACTTGTGTCACTCCATCAACACGAAACATAACCTACGTCCCTTATTTAATTATACCTGTGTCATTCCATCAACACGAAACATAACCTACGTCCCTTATTTAATTATACCTGTGTCACATTATCAACACGAAACATAACCTACGTCCCTTATTTAATTATACCTGTGTCATTCCATCAACACGAAACATAACCTGCGTCCCTTATTTAATTATACCTGTGTCACTCCATCAACACGAAACATAACCTGCGTCCCTTATTTAATCATACCTGTGTCACATTATCAACACGAAACATAACCTACGTCCCTTATTTAATTATACCTGTGTCATTCCATCAACACGAAACATAACCTGCGTCCCTTATTTAATTATACCTGTGTCACATCATCAACACGAAACATAACCTGCGTCCCTTATTTAATCATACCTGTGTCACATTATCAACACGAAACATAACCTACGTTTTTTATTTAATTAAACCTGTGTCACATCATCAACACGAAACATAACCTACGTCCGTTATTTAATTATACCTGTGTCACATTATCAACACGAAACATAACCTACGTCCCTTATTTAATTATACCTGTGTCACATTATCAACACGAAACATAACCTACGTCCCTTATTTAATTAAACCTGTGTCACATCATCAACACGAAACATAACCTACGACCGTTATTTAATTATACCTGTGTCACTCCATCAACACGAAACATAACCTGCGTCCCTTATTTAATCATACCTGTGTCACATTGTCAACACGAAACACTATCTACGTCCCTTATTTAATTATACCTGTGTCACATCATCAACACGAAACATATCTACGTCCCTTATTTAATTAAACCTGTGTCACATCATCAACACGAAACATATCCTACGTCCGTTATTTAATTATACCTGTGTCACATGATCAACACGAAACACTATCTACGTCCCTTATTTAATTAAACCTGTGTCACATTATCAACACGAAACATGAGATATATTACTTACATAATTATATTTTTGTTAAGAGAAGTTGAATGAAATGATTTCTATTTAGTTTTGTTAATTAATTATATGAAGATCAGAAGAGCGCGTTTACAATGGCATAAACAACTTATATTACCAACAAGCGAGTGTTTTATTTCTCATATATTCTGGAAATAAGAAATTTCTCTTTGTTTGGTTTGTTTTGAATTTGGAGCAAAGCTTAACGAGGGCTATCTGCGCTAACCGTGTCTAATTTAGCAGTGTAAGACTAGAGGAAAGGCAGCTAGTCGTTCACCACCAACCGTCATTTCTTAGACTACTATTTTAGTAACAAATAGTGGGATTGACCGTGATATTAGAATGCTTCCATGGCTGAAAGGGCGAGCATGTGTGATGTGACGGGGATTTGAACCCGAGTTGTTTGTGTAGCTTTGTATTTGGAGAGGTAACAGCATGTGTAACAACGAGTTTTGAGAAAGAGAGACCATCTATCAATATTGTTCATAATAGGACTTAAGACATATCTCTATAATACCACTCATACTTTCGACCATACTGCATTTCGAGGACTTTGACCAGTAAATAAACTATCATCAAAGTTTTTGTAAGTTTTAATTTCTAATGGTATAAAGCATTTTTAGATAATGAACAAACACGAAACTTTGTTAATAATTTCAGCAACAAGTGTGCTGTCATATCTTGACGAGATAGAAGTAATTATGGTCTCTCATTCAGCCTTGTTGTGGCCCTTTGTATGCTACATTAATTCTTTCATAATCTAAATGAACCAAAAGCATCAGAACCCAAGCAGTATACGATAATAAAAAGGAATTAATTGGCACTGTAAATTAACTTGTTTGTATAAAATATTCCTCACACAATTTCTGTGGACCTGTAATTACAGTCAGTGTTTCAAGAAAAGTCACTTAGCTGTAAAATCCGAGCTGCCTTGTCTTTATTAAAGTTAGCTGTAAAATATCAAGTTGTGATTTTTATGCGAAAACTTAATTAGTGGTCAAATCTCTAGGTATTATTATTTTTTGGTCCCAGTTTAATATGGAGTTTGAAATGACAACGCACATTGTCGCCCCTGACAATTTAATTAAACATTTCAGCATCTTATGTGGATGTATGTGCGTGTGTGTATACGCACACTTATAATCTTGCGAGTTAACGTAATCAGCCAAGAAGTTCTACTAAAGAATCTGAACAAGTCTGGAGCGCAAAAATTTTATTTCTTTAGTTCAAATTATTCAACTTCTGATATGTGAGCGTCCTGTCAGAATGAAAGAAATTACAACTGGTGAAGAAAGAACCCTGAGTGTAAATCAAAACTGCGAGGTTCGCGTCTTCAGACCCTGTACATGTTGTTAACTTTATCCTGACCACACATAACTGATAAGTTGATTTACTGTGATGAATAATTTTAGTGTATTCAACCTGGTCAGCACGTTTTTTGAGATACAGAAGCTTAATAGCTAGACCAAAGACCAATAAGATTCAATAATTTAGAACTGCTGACTAAAGGTAGGGGGGGGTGGGCAACTACTCTATATATAATAGTGCCTCTTACAACAGAAATTGCAGAAATATTTAGTGCCTTATTATGGTCCCAACCGTTGGACCTTCAGTTACGCAGCCAGAAACGGTTACTGCTAGGCCGTGTCCAGCCATTCTAATGATACTGAAAATAATAAGATAATTATATATTTTTGAACACTGGTAATCAGTGACAAGGATTTGTTAAAATTTTCTTCTTTTCCTATTTTACGATTTAAAGAATTTTTAGCTTTCACTATATAGTTTTGTTGTTAAGTGAGTCATTACTGGAAACATGTAAATATTTATGAGTATGTTTTCTTTTGTAAATTGGAAATCTGTTGTGTTTTTCTGTAGTTTATATGCAATGTCCAACTCCATTTTTTTGCCTAACTAGGGGCTCAGCGTTAAGTCTAAAGGCTTATAACGCTAAACACTGGGTTTCAGTACCCGTAGTGTGAACAGCACAGGTAAAACATTGTGTAGGTTTGTGTTTAACAACAAATAAACACCATGTTCTTTAGTTTTGTTAGCATCATTGTTTAATAATCTTTATTTTTAACTTACGTGCATTGCGGAATAACCTAAATCATCTTCCTTGGCCAAACTTTATGTGATATTATTAGGATTATGGCCGAAAGTTTCTCTCAAAGCTATGGTAGTCAGTACCTGATTTACGTTTTTCCCTTCAAACACTTATTTTGACTTTCAGTTCTAGTGATTCATCTTCATTAATATAATTAATTTAGATAATTGTTCCACTACTTATTAATCCAATTTCAATTTATCTATTTTTTAAACATTTCAACACCAATGCTGAACGACTATTTTTAGCACATAAAGTGTTAGTTATTTTTTATATGTTTCAAGTGTTAAAACTTTTGCTCTACTTCTTGTGTATTTAGTTAATATCTAAAGATAATTGAAATATCTATGAACATAATGGCATGCACTTAGTGAATATGATGTGGCCCCATCTTTCAGCGTGTTTAAAGTAATGTGTAAAGCCGAAAACGAAGGCTGTCTAGGAGCAAAGGAGACAATTTTAATTCTTCAAGTCTGGTCTAAACTTTTTCTCGTCGTTTAGGTGATTGAACTTTACCTGAACTTTCACACTTGATTGCATGATTTTTAAGTTCTATATTATTACTAGAATGTTCATATAGCAAGTAGAGGATACGATATTAAAAATAATGTACACAGCTTTAGTTATATTATTATTACAGTTTTATGAATACCGGTTTGTTCTTCTTTTCTCACATAAGGCTGACCGTGACCTAAAGATAGCATTCCGGGTTGAGGATCCGTAATTCCAAGGTTCGAACTGTAATGCCACTGAATATTCTCTACACTTTCAGCCATGATTGCACTATAATAGTAAAAGTCCTCTCCTCTCTTCCAGAACAATGTCTGGCAACATTGGCATAAACCATGGTAGGCCTGTAACAGCCCACCACTTCATTGTGGGTGCAGCACAGTGTCATTATAGGTGTATGGTTGGTTACTTTAAAAACGAGCTTTTAAGGTGTGTATACCTGATTAGAACAGTCTATTCAGACCACTGCAGCTGTCAATGTAGACTTCTTCCTCTGTTGTTAACAGGTTCGAAGTCAATATGACCACAGTGTTACAGTGAGGGCAAGAAGATATCTCAAAGCCAGGTGGTGGAACGTTACGTCATTGAGTAGTCTTCACACAAACTTGTCGATGTGGATATCCTCACAGTCTGATCAACACCACGGTATCCAAATAATACAGATTATTCATATCTTTGTAATGCATCTACGTTGAGCTTTGAAATAAAGCCCAAGGTGTTGCTCAATCTTCCACTGGGTCAAACCCTTTGTGTAACTTGACAAAGTCTGTCTTACAATTAGAGAGTTGTCATTAGCTCAAGTGTTCAATAGAGTCCATCGCTGAAACACCTAGCTCAAGATCAGGCATTGTATAGTCTTTCCTAGAGAACAGCTATTCCAAGCAATTATCTACATAAAATTCTTCAAGAAATAGCCCTTCATTGTTTCCTTAAAGGAAGGAGTATGATATTTTATCTTTTGCTAAAAACCTCCCATATATGATTTGGCTGAGATGTCTTCAGTTTAATGTAACAGCATAATAGGCAAGCTTAGAGACTTTGAGTCTACTAGCAGAGCAATGAGTTATCATCAACTCTGTGCTATTCTATGCTCTTTAGTGATCTATGGTCGCCACACCAGTATATCTTCCATCCTGGATAAGCTCAAAACTGCCTCACGTTTTGACTTCACCATTTAATGCCTATCCTCTGACCCACCAGCGAGATAGGTCATGTTGACTGTCATCATCCACCAAAGGCATCTCTACTTTTTCCGGATGGTTCTCAAGTGCCTTTGGGGATCCTATACAGACAATTTTCTTATGATCTAGACTTTCCAGATGCCACACCATTACAACAATCTTCAGTTTATCTGCGCTTCCCCTAAACTGAGGTCGATCCTTACTGGCAATTTTCGATGAGTTTTCAGCTACAACAAGATGGATACTGTGGATCTTTGCAACATTGGTTAGAATCTGAAGCTCTAAAGAGGACTTTTCCACGATTCGACACTTTTTCAGATGATCATTTCCCTTTAATGATCGACTACGTTCCGTTTCTATATGTCCTTTCACTTGTGGAAAATGGCATTTCCTTTAAAAATTGAGGCTTTTTAAAACTTAGTAGCAATAAGTTGTTTTATTGTCAGCAAAAAAATAGGTACGTCCACAGTTAGTCCACAGAATAATAAAATTTATGAAAATGTATTTTTTATCTAGTAGTTCTAACTTTCTGTGAAACTGAATTCATTAGAATAACAATACTAGACACAATGTAAAGCACATCGAGCAGTCTGTGTTAATATCACAAAATATTGTGTATAATTTTATTGGATGCTGTACAGTTATTTTTACTGTACAGAAATCACGTTTATTAGACTGACTTGACTGAGATTACCAACTAAACTGTCTTTAACTAACGTTTATTTAATCAGTAACGCTACACTTACCTACAGTGACTAGCGCTAACTACGTGAATGGTCGTTTTCATTCATAAATAAGAGAGACTGTAATCTCGAGATGTTATCTGATCTACCTTAGAAGAATATTATTGTTTTCATTCATGCACTAGGTACAGTGTTACAGCCATACGTCCCATGAGCAAACTAAATGTAATCTCAAGATGATGACAAAGATTAAAGCTGGCTAGAGCAGAAGCATATTAATAACTTTCTTGCTACGTGTTATATACAAAATGTAGAAATCAGAATAAATAACAAAATTTGCAGAATATTACATCAAAATAAAAAATGTAGAAAAACATGATATATATGCATACTACATTCTTATATCACTTCTTCTTTATTACTCTTAAGAACAACAGCCTTTTTACGTTCAGCTACAGCAACAATGTCTCATAATGTTCTGTTAACATTCAAGTTTTATCAGTGGTAAATTTTCAACTGATAAAAACTCATTTTGAATCACTTATTTTTCAATCGTGTACACTCAGCTTAAACCTGGGTGTTGAATTTTGTGAATAGAAACGTTTATTTTGTATCAGTCGAGTGAGTGGCTTGATAAAGCTTACTGTGGCATATCTGTTTCCCCAAACAAAGAACATATCATTACTCAGTATATGCTTCACAAAAAAAAAAACACCTTCACATATTTCTGAACACTGAAGATCAAAATAAACACAACATAACTATAGAAAACACCCAGATACTAAGTAGAGAAACAAATATAAACAAACGCAAAATCAAAGAAGTCCTACTTATACAACAACTGAAACTAAAATTAAACCGATATAAAGAAGCACCTTTATACCTACACTAATTAATAAGCTAACATCCAACTGCAACGTCCCCTACAATCCCGTACTTGTTTATACTCTCGTCCCTAAGACATGTGCCCGGCAACAGTCACTTGCAAACTCTCTCTTTGTTAACCTGAAGATGAACTAGGAAGGTCGAAACGTTGTTCTTTGCTTATCAATAGAAGTTTTTCTTTGTTCTGTGCAACCTTTGATCACTCTTTATTTTCTATACCAACATCAAAGCCATCCTCTGCAACATTATCTGGCCATCTTTATCCAGTTTTTTAATAATCTTCCATCTTTTGATCTTTCAAAGTCATCAGTCTTGGAAAGTCTGTTGTCTTCTATTCTGGTAACATGCACAACTCGTCTCATTCTGTTCGTTGTACTCTATTTGTAATATAAGTTGATGTCTGAATAGAACGTTGGCTGATCTCCATCTTCGTCTTAAAGTTTTTCTATACATATAAAAATGCGATTTCATAACAGAAAATTAAGTTAAATAAACATAATTTTGAATTAAATACCACACGTCATTCGTTTTGTTAAATAGCGCACAAAAATTAGTTTTTCTATCACTACAATGATCAATATTGTTATAGTTCATCGAAAACAATGTTTGGGGAAACATAACTTGTGTTCTGGTAATATAGCATAGTGTTTGCGTTAATTTATCATTCAAGAGTAGCTAAAATAAAATTTAGGGGGCCGTTTTATCCATCTCGTTCAGAATAAAGGCAGCAGAAACTCAGCACTTGAATAACAGTTGTTGCCATTAACAAACTGAATAAGTGGGGGTTCTGCAAGTCAATGCTGTTGTCATGGTATGATTAGAGAGCATAGTCTGGTTAAGGAGCTGCATTGCTTACACTTTGCTTTAATGTTTTATGAAGTTATAAGATGAACAGTTATCTGACAACAGTAAGGGGTTGTTTGCTATCTCGAGAGCGAGTTATTTGGTTTATTTTAAAGCATACTGTATACAATAATGTAGAAATAATGAGATCATTAAGCTGTTTTATTCGTGTACAAGTAGGAGCTAGAAACAAAAGAAAACCTTTTATTTCCACAAAAATTAATTTGCTGATCAAATTTCGTCTTCTCTAACTATCATTTTTGAGCATTAACGGCATCATATGTCGATATTACACCAAACAATAATATTTAGAAACGTCTTAAGTGAATAAATATTTTTATCTTGCCATTAATCGTTATACGAATCACGAACGCCGGGGGTCTCAGAACAACAATGATGCTATTAGGAATCAAGTTAACCTTTCTTATTAACCCACGCAACGGCACGCGCCAATACTACAGCTTCTATTAAACACGAAAATGTACACAAGGTTGCAGAGGCCTCCGATGGTTTTACTCTCTTGAAATATGTACATGTTCTTCAGTGAATCCCATATGCTGAATCTAAAAAAAAAATATATCCATTTTTCTCCAGCACTTACATATTTTTCAGAAAACGTCATACCTACTATTACATAAGTGAATCATTTTCATCGAAATCGGGTCTCATTTTGTTATGTTTAAAATTGTGACCGTTAAATTATAACGCCCCCTCAGTTGAACGGATGAGCATGTTTAATAAAAAAAAATCCATCAGCAAATAAAAATTATCTTACGTTTTTTCGTTAAATGTACAAAAAAATTATATCTAGCTAACCGCCATTACAAATGGAAATTGTTTTCGAAGTTGTTGTTATTAAAAGAATGGAGTTGCTTACTATGCTTAGTAATTGGTCATAAACTACCGCTTATCCGTAACAATAGAATGTTAGCGTCAAACAATATACACGGCCTTCCAAAACATTAAGCATATTTATTGCTGCATGCTATACAAAGTGACTATACTCCATCTTTCTGACCCGCTGTATTGGGATTGAACAAAGTTCGTTATACGATTATGAATTACATCGTTTTATAAATTTTTTGACATTCAGCTAAAGGGAATTTGGACAAGATGTTTCTGAAATATTACGCGGTGAAATATGGAAAGTTTTTTTTTTTCTCATTTAGTAGTTTCATCAAACTAAAAAATTGCCGTAATGCGAGGGTAACTTTAATGTTTATTGAATATCGTCTGCTCAGTTTAATAAGGTTAGTAGCAAGTTTCGTTTCTATGCCAACAACAATGTTTCGTCTCTTTCACGGTAGGACGGCGCTAGTCTACTAGAAATGAGTTGTGAAAACGAATAAATTAATGTAACATTTTATCTCTTTGCTTTTTGTTTTCTTAAGAAAGAAAAACATTTTTTTTTCCTGTGGCAGTTACTGATAGTTAACTAAATTTTCGTGAGCTTTTAATCTGGTAATTCGTTTTCGAGCAGGGATGCACATAAAAGAAAAAAAAAATGTTCTTACAATTTAACGTGATAAAAAAATAATTCATTTAAAAATATCTCTATCCAAGATTTTTTAGCGTATTTCGCGTAAATTTCTAACTCATTGAAACTTGCATGAAGCATTTTAAAGGTGAGTTTAATTATAGGCATAATTTTTTAACTCTTAAAAATGATTTTAATCAAAATGCGACGACAAAGAGATTTTGAGGCCACGTCTGACAAAAAGACACGAATGTTTAATTTTGAAAACGATTTAAAGAAACGTGAGATAGGAATGTGGCTTTGGAGTCGAGCTTGTCAAAAGTCGTGAAATTTTAACTTTGGAAGGACAAAAAACGAACGTGATTCTTAAGGTCAAGCTTGACAAAAGAGAAAAAAATTAAGTTTGAAAAGGATTTCAGTTACTGGGACAGTGATTCAAGGGCAAGCATAATGAAGAACATTAACTATTATACACGTCATGAGTGAAAAATATTTTTAATATACAGAGTGTCCCTAAAAATGTTTATACACTTTGAATGATTATAAATACAATGTTTATTAAGATATATCTAGGTTTTATTATCCAAGTTTAAGAAAACAAGTGTAGAATCTTTTGAGTTATTGCAAGTGTTCGGACTGATGACCATTCTGATCCAGGCACTGCTGAAATTGCAAACTTCACGAATCATTTCATATGGTATTTTGGTGCATTCTCTTTCAATTGCTACTCTTAACTCATTGATTGTTGTAGGTTTTGTGCTATAAATCTTATCTTTTGACGTATCCCCATAAAAAGCTCCAGAGGTGGGAGGTCTAGTAAACGTGGGGGAAATTCAATGCTATCTCTTCACCCAATCCATTTGTTCGGCAGATTTTCGTCAAGATAGGTCCTCACATTACGATGGTAGTGCTCCATCTTGTTGGAAATAAAACTCTTCATCTTCAAATTACTCTCGAATGCGTGACACGATATATTCTTGCAGCTAGTTCAGATAAACGAGACCAGTGACTGTGTTTTCAGAAAAGAATGGTACAATTAGGCCCAACGCTGATAATCCACACCACACTGTAACCCCCGGTAAGTTTACATGGTGTTCAACCGTAACATGCGGGGTCTAAGGTGTCCAGTAGGTGCAGTTGTTGTGATTAACTGAGCCATTTAACTTAAAACGTGGCCTCATAGCTCCAGACGATCTTGTTTGGAAACTGTGCATCCTCTGCAGATTTTGCCAGATACCACTCACAAAATTCAACTCACCAATCAGGATCATCTTCATAGAGGGCGTGGACTACTGCCGGAACAAAACTTCGACATGCGATGGACATTCGATTTTAGGATTTCTGTGTCACGGGCTGTTTTACCAAACAGATTTTCTTGGAGATCGGTGGAGTCTTTCTAACAGCTCTGCTTCTCGTGTGAGACTGGCGAATGACTGCTGTCTTCTATAACGCCCTTTATGGACGTCTTGAACAATTCATTTGTTTCAAACTTATCTCTGATACCAGTAATGGTGAGTGACGTTGGTGGATCTGTTTGAAACTCCATTTTAGACCGTCTTTGCACTTCAGCTACGTTCTCGCACTTCTAGTAACACTTTAAGATAAATTTCATTTTCTCAAAGATTAGTTTGAGTGAGTTATAATAATTCACAGTCTGTTTACATTTTTGGGACACCCTGTATTTTGAGCAGTTCATAAGAAACGTTCAGGCTTTTGAATTTCTTGGAACACGTGAGCTAACATCCACATCTTGACTTCTGATGCTATAATTATTACACGCCAAGACCGTTTCTTTATTTTGAGATAATCACAAAGCTACACAATGGGCTACCTATGCTATGCTCATCATGGGCATCGAAATTTAGTTTCTATTGTTGTAAGTTCATAGACATACTGATGTGCCACTGGATGGCATGCATGCCATGAATCTAGAATTATACAAGTTCACAACTTAAAAATAGCCAATAGGTTCACGACTTATAAATAACTGCACAGCTCAGTAAGATATGTTTGTTTAGTGCATTTAAAGGTTAAGTCTAAAACTAATTCTACTATTTTATGAGTAAGACATGTCCTGATGGCTCGACATAGACATGCAGTTATGGCGCTTGGCTCGTAATTAGAAGGTCGTGAGTTCGAATCCTTGTCACACTAAACATACTCGCCATTTCAGCCGTGGGAGCGTTATAAGTGATGTCCATTCCACTGTTCGTTGGTAAAAGAATAGCCCTAAAAGTTAACAGTGGGTGGAGGTGACTAGTATCTTCCCTCTCGTCTTTTATTGCTAAATGAGGGATGGCTTGCGCAGATGGCTCTCGTTTAGCCATACGCGAAATTCAAAAAAACAAACATATCTTAATATGTTGGAAAATTAAATTTGTGTGTGTGCGGTCCCCCGCTGGGACAGCGTTAAATTTACGGATTTGCAACCCTAAAATCAGGGGTTTTATTTCCTTCAGTGGACACAGCAGATAGCCCGATGTGGCTTAGTAGTGTGTGTGTGATAATGGTTTTTATTATTGTTTCATTCACCATAACAAACCTATGTGTACATACGATATTCGGAATTTTCGACATTTGTTCAACTAAAAGAAATATTTAAAACGAAAATACAACGTTGAATCATTGCATAATAGCATTAGTTTTATTATAAACAGGACACGACGTCCCTCAAAAGAATCTGTGTGTTTTGGTAGATCTCTTAGACGCCATCTTTAAAGGTAAAAGTTCAACTCAGATCATGATCCTATATCACTTTCAACTTATCTAAGCCCACATTTCGTCCTCCGCCATACCTTGAACACAAGTACTCGAACCCTTTCCAAGAAACTCGCAAATAACACCTTCAGTATATTTTATTTCTTCCACACCAGAAGTTATGTAATCCAGAGATTTGACACAGTACCAACTCTCCCTAGTGGAATAAAGAAAAGGACTTTAATTTGATAAATTATTTTAGAATAGTGTACAAAACCATTGGCACTAAAGTCGTTTCTTTACATTTTTTATTCAGAGTAATATCATTCATTTTCTATACGATAACCTTTTTTTTTTATTCTAGTTTACACTATCCATGCATCTAACTTTCCCGCAGGAAAACGATTTCATTTAATCTGATATCAACCTTCCAGATAAAGTGACAGATAACAGACAACTAGATTGTAGAGTTAATCAGACAGATTGAAGGCTGTTGCTCGTAATGAACACGTTAAACTCTCCTGTAATACCGAACTTAACTTAGATTATGCAAAGGAGAAATGACATATGGAGCTAATTACACCATCTTTATTAACCAAGGATATGTGACAGCAGTTTCCCTTTGTCCAAGGTCTCAATCGTATTTGGCAAATTAGAAAACGAACTATTTTCTGAGTTCCGACAACGGTAGGGAGAATTTACCATTGTTAATCACATTGAAAGTAATTGCGCTGACATTTATGTCGAGAAGCTTAGAAAATCTAATACTTCATTTTTCTATTTTTCCATAGAACGACAGTAATTTCGTCATACGACATATAAACTATCATGAAGATTTTTTTAAAAAATCTTATTTCTTTTAAAGTAGAAATTTGTGAGACGAAAAACACGTTTCAAACACCTCGTAAATTTAGTTAAATAATTTAGCGATCCGATAACTACCTGGAAGAAACGAAAATATTAAAAACCTGAAAACACGTCACAGTTTCATTCCTAAAATAAAATGTCTTAGAAGCAAATAACAAGAAACCAATCCTTTAGTTCAATTGCAAAAATACTGGTAAGGGATTAGCCCTATAGTTCAGTTGCTAAAGTACAGAAAAGGGACTAGTCCTTTATTTCGTTTGAAATAGTACTGGTAAGAGGTATGTCCTTAAGTTTAGTTGAAAAGGTACTGGTAATTGACTAGTCCTTTAGTTCAGTTGAAATAGTACTGGTAAGGGACTATTCCTTTAGTTCAGTTGGAAAACTACTGGTAAGGGACTAGTTCTTTAGTTCAGTTGGTAAAGTACTGGTAAGGGACTATTCCTTTAGTTCAGTTGGAATAGTACTGGTAAGGGACTAGTTCTTTAGTTCAGTTGGTAAAGTACTGGTAAGGGACTAGTTCTTTAGTTCAGTTGGTAAAGTACTGGTAAGGGACTATTCCTTTAGTTCAGTTGGAAAACTACTGGTAAGGGACTAGTTCTTTAGTTCTGTTGGTAAAGTACTGGTAAGGGACTAGTTCTTTAGTTCAGTTGGTAAAGTACTGGTAAGGGACTAGTTCTTTAGTTCAGTTGGTAAAGTACTGGTAAGGGACTAGTTCTTTAGTTCAGTTGGTAAAGTACTGGTAAGGGACTATTCCTTTAGTTCAGTTGGAATAGTACTGGTAAGGGACTAGTTCTTTAGTTCAGTTGGTAAAGTACTGGTAAGGGACTAGTTCTTTAGTTCAGTTGGTAAAGTACTGGTAAGGGACTACTCCTTTTGTTCAGTTGGAAAACTACTGGTAAGGGACTAGTTCTTTAGTTCTGTTGGTAAAGTACTGGTAAGGGACTATTCCTTAATTTCAGTTGGAATAGTACTGGTAAGGGACTAGTTCTTTAGTTCAGTTGGTAAAGTACTGGTAAGGGACTAGTTCTTTAGTTCAGTTGGTAAAGTACTGGTAAGGGACTATTCCTTTAGTTCAGTTGGAAAACTACTGGTAAGGGACTAGTTCTTTAGTTCTGTTGGTAAAGTACTGGTAAGGGACTAGTTCTTTAGTTCAGTTGGTAAAGTACTGGTAAGGGACTAGTTCTTTAGTTCAGTTGGTAAAGTACTGGTAAGGGACTAGTTCTTTAGTTCAGTTGGTAAAGTACTGGTAAGGGACTATTCCTTTAGTTCAGTTGGAATAGTACTGGTAAGGGACTAGTTCTTTAGTTCAGTTGGTAAAGTACTGGTAAGGGACTAGTTCTTTAGTTCAGTTGGTAAAGTACTGGTAAGGGACTACTCCTTTTGTTCAGTTGGAAAACTACTGGTAAGGGACTAGTTCTTTAGTTCTGTTGGTAAAGTACTGGTAAGGGACTATTCCTTTAGTTCAGTTGGAATAGTACTGGTAAGGGACTAGTTCTTTAGTTCAGTTGGTAAAGTACTGGTAAGGGACTACTCCTTTTGTTCAGTTGGAAAACTACTGGTAAGGGACTAGTTCTTTAGTTCTGTTGGTAAAGTACTGGTAAGGGACTATTCCTTAATTTCAGTTGGAATAGTACTGGTAAGGGACTAGTTCTTTAGTTCAGTTGGTAAAGTACTGGTTTGGTGGGAGAGAAGTCTATGGCTCGCTTTCGAAGAAACAATAACATTGAAATTAATACAAATCAAAATAGAACCGTGAACATCTTTTTTATTGTCATAACTTTAAAATCTGTTGTTCCATCCTCTAATGATTATAAACCACATATTGTATTCATATTTTACGACAAACGATGTTTCCAAAAGCTAGCTCAGCTGGTTGTAAACTTAACTTGTTTATCATTGTTTACTTGTTTTTTAAATTACAAAATAGTACTAGTAAGAGACTAGTCCTTTAAATCAGTTTTTAAACAAAAAAGGTAAATGGAAGTTTCTAGGCTGATAGATCAAGTACAATCTTTAAACGTTTTGCTACAACCATAAATAAATTATAGAGTTGTTTGTAAAATGTTCACCAGGGGCGCTATAATTTGTTTCTTGTTGGATCTTTTTTTTTTATATAAAGTAAAGTCACATTGGGCTATCTTTTATATTAACAGTGAGAATTCGAATCCGGATTTTAGCGTAATAAGTGCGTAAACCTATTGCTAATTACAGCTGGAGGACAGAATTATTTCGAAATATGACGTTTCTATCATTATACATTTTAAACAAACAACATTTAAAACGAATGTGTAACAACATCACAGTGAAAGCTGTTGTCAAGAGTACCACCAAAAATGTTTCTAACACTTCACAGCTTCACCTGAACATTCAGAATTTAAGATTAATTGAATGGTAACGCGGTACCTTTGAACTTAGACCAAAGAACAGCATTTGTAATTTTTGGGCTTGATTTATCTATCTAAACTACATAAAAATTCGAATGACAATTGTAGTTTATAATACTTCATTCCTCGTAAGCAAATTACAGTTACAAACAATAATATCCATTCATTCTCCACAGTTAATTTTAATTCAAATCACGTACTTATAAATAAGCATATATCACATGATCTGAAATTTAAATGATTGATCGTTTACTCTACATGCAAGCACATTACCGAGCATTCAGCCGGCAAGACAAAATGGATATTCAATACATTTTTCCATATAGAATGGGGTTCAGCATGGCCAGCTGGTTAAGGAGTTCGACTCGTAATCCGAGGGTCGCGAGTACGAATCCCCTTAAAACCAAACATGCTCGTTCGCCCTTTTCACCGTGGGGACATAATAATGTTACGATCAATCTCACTATTCGTTGGTAAAAGAGTGGGCCAATAGTTGGCAGTGGGTGGTGATGGCTAGCTGCTATACCCTAGTCTTACACTGCTAAATTAGGGGCGGCTAGCGTAGATAGCCTTCAGGTATATTTGCGCGAAATTTAAACCAAACCAAACCATATATAACGAGAACATTCGCGAACATCAAAGGCGGTCCGTCATAATGTTTATACTAAGAATGTCACATGGTCATGGAATGTTATGGACGACTTCTTTGTCGAAGTTGCCTTCAGTGTCAGGGGTAACTTAACAAGATATAACTCACGAATTAAGATCAGTTTATTACGTTATTAATTATTAAACAAAAAATAGGACGAACTTGCCAGAATGTAGTAAAAAAACACCTAGGTACCACAAATATATATTGTTGTCACCAACATTACATTCCTACTGTCAACAATACATCTGTCACTACATTTCTACTTCCAACAATAGGTCTGTCACTACATTACCACTTCCAACACTATATCTCTTACTTCATTCTTACCACCAACACGAAATTTGTCACTACATTTCTGCTGCCAACACTATATCTGTCACTACACTTCTACTGCCAACACTACATCTGTCACTACATTTCTACTACCAACACTAGATCTGTCTCTACATTACTACCACCACCACTACATCTGTCACTACATTCCTACTGCCAACACTATATTCGTTATTACATTCTTACCACCAACACTACATCTGTCACTACATTTTTACCACCGACACTTCACCTGTCACTACATTCCTCCAACAAACACTACATCTCTCACAACATTCCCACAACAACACGACATTCCTACTGCTAACACTATATTTGTTACTACATTCTCAGTACCAACACTACATCTGTCTCCACATTCCTACTTCCAACACAACATCTATTTAATTCTTACCACCAACACTATATTTGTCACAACATTTCTATTACCAACACTACATCAGTCTCTACATACCTACAACCAACACTACATTTGTCATTACATTCCTACTACCAACACTACATCTGTCACTACTTTTCTACTACCAACACTACATCTGTCACTACTTTTCTACAACCAACACTACATATGTCTCTACATTTCTACTACCAACACTACATCTGCCACTATTTTTCTACTACCAACACTACATCTGTCTTTACATATCTACCACCAACACTAAATCTGTCACTACATTTCTACTACCAACACTACATCTGTCAGTACATTCCCACTGACAATACTATATTTATTACTACATTCTTAGTACCAACACTACATCTGTTACATCATTTTTACCACCAATACCATATTTGTAACTATATTTCTACTACCAACACTACATCTGTCACTACATTCTTACCTTCAGCACTATATTTGTCACTTCATTTCTAAAACCAACACTACATCTGTATCTACATTTCTACTACCAACAATATATCTGTCACTACATTCCTACTACCAACACTACATCTGTCACTACATTTGTACTACCAACACTACATCTGTCACTACATTCCTACCTCCAAAACTACATCTGTCACTACATTCTTGCCTCCAGCACTATATTTGTCACTTCAATTCTACTACCAAGACTACATGTGTCGCTAATTTTCATACTACCAACACTACATTCCTACTGCCAATACTATATTTGTTACTACATTCTTAAAAGAAACACCATATCTGTCACTACATTTCTACAGCCAACACCACATCTGTTACTTCATTCCTACTATCAACACTACATCTGTCACTACTTTTCTACTAACAACACTACATCTGTCTCTACATTTCTACTACCAACACTACATATGTCACTGGATTCCCGCTTCCAACACTACATCTGTCACAAAATTTCGACTACAAACACTACATCTCTCACAACATTTCCCCCACCAATACTACATTCCTACTACCAACTCTACATCTGTCAGTACATTCTTACTGACAATACTATATTTGTTACTACATTCTTTCCTCCAGCACTATATTTGTCACTTCATTTCTATTACCAACCCTACTTCTGTATCTACAATTCTACTACCAACAATATATCTGTCACTACATTCCTACTACCAACACTACATCTGTCACTACATTTGAACTGCCAACACTACATCTGTCACTACATTCCTACTATCAACACTACATCTGTCACTACTTTTCTACTATCAACACTACAACTGTCTCTACATATCTACCACCAACACTACATTTGTCACAAAATTCCTACTACAAACACTACATCTCTCACAACATTCCCACCACCAATATTACATTCCTACTACCAACACTACATCTGTCAGTACATTCCTACTACCAACACTACATCCGTCACTACATTTCTACTACCAATACTACATCTGTCTCTACATTTTTACCACCAACACTACATCTGTCTTTACATTTTTACCACCAACACTACATCTGTCTTTACATTCCTTCTACAAACACTACATCTATCACAACATTCCCACCACCAATACTACATTCCTACTACCAACACTATATTTGTTACTTCATTCTTACCATCAACAGAACATCTTTCACTACATTTCTACTACCAACACTACATCTGTCGCTACATTCTTACCACCGTCACTACATTTGTTGCTACATTCCTACTACCAACACTATATGTATTACTACATTCCAATACTATATTTATGTCCGCAATAACATATGCATCAGTGTATTCCTGCCGACACCACTGTATATGCAACTATTTTTGCCACAACACTACATGTTTCATTATTCTCTTGCCTAAAAACATAACTTACGTACTATATTCCTGCTAACAACACTTTACTCGTCATTATGAGAATTGTATGCACTTTAAATCAAAATACGAGAGAACTGACGTCTATAAAAATGAGAACACAACGAACCTTTTAAAGATACTATCTCTGTGAACGAGGTTATGTATTTTTAGAATACTTTGAATGGTCATCGATTCAGGTTGTTAGCTAACACTACAAAGCCATAACAAAATTATTAATAATATTAATAAAAACACTTTAAATGTTATAATTTGTATTTTATATTTATTGTCAAACAAACATATCTAGTTTTGAACTATTGATCAGATGGAAACAGCGTGTTTCCCACCGAATACTAGAAGCGACTGTCACTTCTTCAGTGTGACCAAAGTTGAAAGTGTGGAATGTATATCGTGACCTAGAACGATTTGAACTTTACACGACCTGATCACCCTTCAAAACACTAACCACTAAATTAAGTACGGACATAAAGGTGAAATATGTACATGTGTGAAAGACTTCTACCAAAGTAGAACCCGTTCAAAGATGTGTTTATAAGGTCCAAAGATGTGTTTATGAGGTCCAAAGATGAGTTTATAAGGTCCAAAGATTTTGCATTTCGATATAGTCTGAAAACTTTTGTCACAAGTTATATTTACCAACCTGACACAACCCCAATGTTACCCATTGTCAAAATGCGGCTTGACAGCAACCCAAGAAAGTACTTTAAGAATATACCACAATAAAAAATAATTAATTAAAAATACCTGACAAATCCATTTCTCATGTGATGCAACACAATCACCAACCACCCTTCTTCCTTTGTATTCTTACTTCCTTATCGGGAATTTTAACAAAAGTTGCTTTACATTTCGTGTTTGTGTTAAACCTCATTAAAAGAAAAACGGTTATTTTTCATTTATTCACCAGATGGCACCAGAAAAGCTACTTGAGGGCACTCTGTGTTAGCCATTCGTTGTTTTTATATTATAGACGAGACGAAAGTTAATTAATGAACACCATTCACAGCCAACCCTTCGTCTACTCTTGTCAGACTTAAAATTCAGATTTGACCGTCACTCGTACAAATAACCCCACACCCATCCTCACAAAGTGCAGTTTGCAATTTTGTTTCTATGGCTGTAACGGGACACGAACCACAGATTCACAGCTCATCATGGATCAGAAAGCCTTAAAAGTCCTCTTTTTAACTAATCCTTTATAGTTTAAGATGATTTTGTATTTTTGTTTTATGAATTTCGCGCAAAACTACACGAGGGCTATCTGCGCTAGCAGTCCCTAATTTAGCCGTGTAAAACTAGAGGGAAGGCAACTAGTCATCACCACCCACCTCCAACTGTTGGGGTACTCTTTTACCAATGAATAGTTGGATTGACCATCACACGGCTGAAAGGGCGAGCATGTTTGGTGCGACGGGGATTCGAATCCGCGACTCTCGGATTACGAGGGGAACGCCTTAACTCACCTGGTCATGCTAAGCCTAGTTTAAGATAAGTTAAAGGTACATATATACGAATATTTTCTTATCTATTACTTTATAGTAACAACGAATTTAATTCTTATCATTAAGGGTGAAAAAGATTAATATAATTGAATACTTAGCTGCCTTTTTTATAATATAAGGTTTAGTAGTTTGGTTTGTTTTGAATTTTGTGCAAGCTACACAAGAGCTTTCTATGCCAGCCGTCCTTAATTTAGCAGTGTAAGACTAAAGGAAAGGCAGCTAGTCACCACCTCTCACCACCAACTCTTGGGCTACTCTTTTACCAACGAATAGTGAGATTGACCGTCACATTATAACGCCCCCACGGCTGAAAGGGCGAGCATGTTGGGTGCGACGGGGATTCGAACCCGTGACCCTCAGATTGCGAGTCGAACGCCTTAACCCATCAAATAATATAATGGAACATTCCTATCTAACTGGGTACTGCTAAAAACAACATAAATGGGTGAAAATTATAAAGCGACTAATAAGTTAATAAGCAAAGCCAGGGTGTACAAAACAAAAACTGATTAGAGGTAAAATACACAAAATTAGAAATAATTACATAATATAAAGTTTGAAATTGTAGCAGCCAGATGTATTGAATTATTAGTTGGTTTTATTCTGGGTTATAAGGCTTAATTGTTATACTTTTTTGACAAAAAACAACTTGCCCTAGTTTGATGTTTTTTTACGAATACTTATTAAAAACGACCTATCAAGTAACATTTAATTAGAAACAAACTTTACAAAGTCCATTGGGTGTAATGTTAAATTAAGACTTAAAAGGGGGGGGGATGTAGCTAAAGCTGCAGGCTATGTTTTTTTATGTTTTTTATCCTTATCCGAACTAGTCTAAGGTCGAAGCAGTCTTTAATCAAACATATAGCAGGAGTGATGTCAGCTAAACCTTCCTTCCAAGACCTTATTACGTTAGCTTCTTTAATTTAGTTTTTACAGATATCACAATCTTAATTAAAATTTTCATTCTTTCAATATAAATATCACGTTTTATATTCTTTTTTTCTTTAACATTCAATATAGGAGACCAGTTGCGTTCCTTCAAACGAGTCTAACTTTTACTCAATGTCTCTCATACATATATATTAGAGTCTGGACATAGTCTAGCTGCTAATGTATCCAGACTGTAAGGTCGAGTATTGATGATTCGTGGCCCTTTACTGTAAAAATGAGCTCTGTTCTTTGAATTTGTGGGTGTGCTATAAGAGTGACTGTCAAACCTCACTTACTGTTTGAACAGCTAGCAGTTGTCGATGGGTGGCGTTGGCTACCGGCCTTCCCTTTAGGCTAATAGTCCAAAAATTAGGGACGGCTAAGTGCTGATGTCTATGTGCAAATTTAGGCGAAAAACCAAAACAAACTTATTTAACCAGCATGTATAAGAGCGCATTCTCAGTGGCAAACAAGACAACAACGTGAAGTTATTTCAATATTTTTTGGAGTAAAATCTTTTATTGAAGCTATTTGTTTAATAATAACTTTCGAAAGACAAACATTTTTTTTATTACAAGTAATTAATGTTTGACACGAACATCTTCATGAGCCAATTCTCATGGCATTCCTCAAACATTGTATATTTCAGTATGTTTCAATGTTTGTAACGGCCCGGCATGGACAAGCGTGTTAAAGCGTTCGACTCTTAATGCGAGTGTTGTGGGTTCGAATCCCGGCCGCTTCAAACATGCTCGCTCGTCAGTCGTGGGGACGTCATAATGTGACGGTCAATTCCACTATTCGTTGGTAAAACAGTAACCTAAGAGTTGGCGGTGGGTGGTGATGACTAGCTGCCTTTCCTCTAGTCTTACACAGCTAAATTAGGAATGGATAGTGCAGATAGCCCTCGAGTAGCTTTGCGCAAAATTAAAACAAACAAACAAACAAAAACATCAATGCTTGTAGTCGTTGGCGTAAATATACATAATATCGTAGTAATAACACAACGTGTGTCTGACTTGTTTCTCTACATTACACATTTATACGTAACAGAAAATCCCTGGAATGGCCAGGTGATTAAGACGCTCTACTCGTAATATGAGGATCGTGGGTCCGAACCCCCGTCGCACCAAACATGCTCGCTCCTTTCAGCCCTGGGGGCATTATAATGTGACGGTCAATCCCACTATTCGTTTGTAAAAGAGTAGCCCAAGAGTTGGCGGTGGGTGGTGATGACTAGCTGCCTTCCCTCTAGTCTTATACCGCTTAATTCGGGATGGCTAGCACAGATAGCCTTCCAGTAGCTTTGCGTGAAATTCCAAAGCAAAGAACAAAAATTGTTTTGAAGGCGATTCCCTACTGTAAGAAGGTCTTATTTTTGTTCATCATATACATACATACATACATATACCAACTTTGAAAGAATCTTAAAATTATTGAACAATTTTAGGGTCACATTTTTTCCTCAATATTTTTTTTAATTCTTTTATTCGGCCATTACAAATTTTAAATAAAAAACTGTAAATGTAAAATTTCAGTGCTAACCTTATGATATTAACATTAGAAATCACTTGTTGAATAGAATCTGGGATGTCATGTACCTTGTAAATATGGAATGTCATTTATGTACAACCCTAAACTTTACGTTGCATATAAAAATGAGGTAGCCAGGCATGAAACTGCACAGGTTCACAATGGCCCGGCATGGCCAAGTGTGTTAATGCGTTCGACTCATAATCCGAATGTCGCGGGTTCGAATCCCGCTCGCCCCAAATATCCTTGCCCTTTCAGCTGTGGGGGCATTATAACGTTCGGTCAATCTCACTATTCGTTGATAAAAGAGTAGCCTAATAGTTGGTGGTGGGTGGTTATGACTAGCTGCCTTCCTTGAGTGGGTGACTAGCTGTCTTATGTAGTCTTACACTGCTAAATTAGGGACGGCTAGCGCAGATAGCCCTCGAGTAGCTTTGCGCGAAATTCAAAAAACAAACAAACAGGTTTACAAAATGTGATGAAACATTATCTTAAAAATAGATTTTTTCACAGCATTTGTAACCAGCTCGTTACGAATTTTAAACCAAAGATTTATATTTATTTTTTATACACGCCAAAATAAGATTTACTTAAGAATGCAATGTGTAGGAACTATTCCCACGATAAAGTATATGTACCTAACACTAGCCCTTTTGGCTTTTTGATAAATAAATTGTGTTTATACTTTGGACTAACAAGCATACTCAACCCAACCTGTTAAAATTTCAATATGAATCGCACTATGATACCTGTTATAAACCACCCATAAACATTTTGAACTTGTTATGAAGTTATATCAAATTTGAGACCTGATAAATATAATTTATAAACAACTTATAACATTTCTTGAAGGTTTCATAGAGCTTAAGACTTGCCATATTTCATTTATAAACAACTTATAACATTTCTTGAAGGTTTCATAGAGCTAAAGAATTGCCATATTTTATTTATAAACAACTTATAACATTTCTTGAAGGTTTCATAGACTTCAAGACTTGCTAGATTTCATTCGTAAATACCAAATCTCTTTTTTTTTTTAATCGATAGAGAGAGAGGACTAGAGGTTTATCTATATTTAAAGAATGACAAATCGCATTGAAAATTATGTGTGTGAGGTTCCTTTAACGGACCACCCGTAAGTTCACAAATTTATACACCTAAAACCAAGGTTTAGATTCTCCGTGATGGCCAGAGCGCGGATTTCACATTATTTGCGATAAAATAAACATTCGATTCATCTTCGATGGACTCAGCAGATAGCACGATGTGGCTCTTCTGTAAGAAAACACACACAACTAAAATATGTACATATAATCTAAATATATTCTAAATAAATCTTATACTTACGTTTTACTGCTATACATTACACTTATGTTTTACTTATATTACGTTAAGAAGTTTTTAAATCTCTAACCTGATCTATTGATCTCTTAGCTCGTTTGATTTTTTTGTAAACGATTTTGTTTGTTTTAGCTGAAATAAATATTGCACTAGATTTATCAGCGAGCTTAGTAACATATACGATCATGTCAAAGTACAAGAAAATTCCACGTGTTCCTTTTTTTCTTTCTTAAAACAGTTGGAAGCACCGACGAATAAAAATCAATCTTCTTTTTTTATATATATATAAACAAATAAATAACAGATAAAAGGTCGTACTGTCCTCGTTTTATAAATACTTTGGGAAAAAAAAAAACTCTCTCGTGGCAGTTCAGTTGCTGGTAGACGTTAAACGTATAGTGAATCTTTGAGATAGTGTTCGTTCCGGGGAAAATAAAAGAATTACTGAAGATTGTGCAAAGTGAAATGTTGTTTTATGCAGGATAGGGCGTCAGCATGTTATCTTAAGACTTCACTCGCTGTCAGCTTATGTACGAACCGTACACTATTATACACATTAGTCACCAGATAAGTCACGTTGGAAGCTCTTCATCCAAGATACACACTAGCTGGCCCGGCATGGTCAGGCGGGTTAAGGCGTTCGACTCGTAATCATTTAAGGTCGCGGGTTCGAATCCCCGTCGCACCAAACATGCTCGTCCTTTCAGCCGTGGGGGCGTTATAATGTCACGGCCAATCCCACTATTCGTTGGTAAAAGAGTAGCCCAAGAGTTGGCGGTGGATGGTGATGACTAGCTGCTTTCCAATCTGGTCTTACACTGCTAAATTAGTGACAGCTAGCGCAGATATCGCTCGTGTTGCTTTATGCGAAATTCAAAAACAAACAAACAAACAAGGACCTGGAAAAAAAAGATTTTGTTCGAGGTAAACCATAAAACAAACAAAAAAGCACAACATTGTACTTGCTTCACAGTATGTTTGGGTTTGAAAGGAAATTATCCAAACCAGAAAGAATAATGTTCGGTTTCGAGAAGTGAAATATGGAGAAACGGTTCACCTAATATAAAACCTACAATGGATTACAAAATAGCAGCACAGGGAATCGTTTAATTATAATATATCGTTTTATTGCAAAAAGTAATTCGATTAAAATAATAAAAGAATTCATAACGAGTTGATGGCTGCCTAACCTATATTTGACTCGACAATTAAATATGAGCGCTGTATAAACTTAAGTATAATAAACGATGCCGCTGACAGTAAACAGAAAATATTATTATCTCGCTATTGCATTTTTCTTAACAAATTGACCATGAATTATATAACAATAATATTTCGGTAAAATTAATAACTTTATCCTGATATATTTATAATGTAATTAGGCCCTCAACGAAAAGAAAATAATGAAATGTTAGCAGTAAAATAAAAGCTTTTACTTTGCAATAAATAATAATTACGTTATTCTGGAACAAAAACACCATTAAAATAGATCTCGCACTCAGACTTTCTAGACATCTTGTAACAAAGGTTCAGGTTTCTTTCGGTCTTGTGGTTAGAACACTTCACTTTCAGTGAGTGAGACCCGGGTTTGAATCCTATCACTTAACCTTCCCGCTAGGGCTGATTAGCTCCTTCCCATTTAAACTATTGAATTAAAATTAAATACGAATTATAGTACAACCTTTCTTGTGTCCCATTGTTGTAGGTACTTCGAATTTATGCATGTTAGTTGAAATTTATCGCTGTATAAAGATAAGAGAAAACGTTATTACGTAAAGATATTTATAAGTTTATTTTAATGAAGAAATACTTCTAAATCACTATTACACTTCTTTTCTATGGCCCGGCATGGCTAGGCTGTTTGAGCCTTCAACTCGTAATCTGAGGGTTGCGTGTTCGAGTTTCACTCACACCAAACATGCTCGCCCTCCCAGCTGTGGGGACGTTATAATGTGACGGTCAATCCCACTATTCGTTGGTAAAAGAGTACTCCAAGAGTTAGCAGTGGGTGGTGATGACTAGCTGCCCTCTCTCTAGTCTTACACTGCTAAATTAGGGACGGCTAGCACAGATAGCCCTCGAGTAGCTTTGTGCGAAATTCCAAAACAAACAAACAAACTCTTGTACTTAATGGCATTGGAAAACAAAGGAATGTGGATCAACTTTGGACAACAGGACCATCCAAAAGGAGACCTGCAATAAGTCAATCCTCTGCTATGGTAAACAAAGTGCGGTATCTTGTGGGAGATGGGATTCCGCAAACGTAAAGTTTAATGGCAAAACTTGTTCACATGCCCAAGGTAACGGTACGTAACATAGTCAAAAAGGATTTCTGTTTGGAAAAGCGACACAAGTTCCATACAATTGAGCTACTTCCAGAAGATATCATGGAGTAAAAGTCTGACTGTATAAAACTGTTTGAAAAATGGCAGCAACGTAATGACAGCCGATGAAGCGTGTGTATACCGTAATAACTGCAGTAAGTCTCGTGGCATTTTCTATCGACCAATGGGTGAAAAAAATTCCATAAGTAGTACAGAGCATGTTGCGAGGCCTTTATCAAAGAAAATATTCATGACTATTGCCGAATACTAATACTGCATAAGGGACAAGTTATGGTTCAGAAGAATTTATACAAAGACCATGATGAACCCTACTTTCCGTCAGACCAATGTTCTGGCCCCTTTATACAATATAAAAATACCAATTTTGTAGAGAAACGAGGCCATCAGGATATGAGTTTTCCAATATATTAATTCCAGTAATATCCACCGTTCAACTATCTCTCATAACTCAAGCAGCTGGAGAGTGAAATGAGTATTCTTTCTGTTCCTTAAGAATACATACCGATTACGTCGCCTATTAGTATTATGAAGTTGTAATGTCTTCACACAGAGCATGGCCGAACGTGGCAAAAAGGACTAAAACGACGTACTGAGACTCCCAAACCA